>NC_056699.1:17561064-17656064 GCF_018831695.1 Puntigrus tetrazona
CAGTCATTTCAAGGTCTTGGCTTATAAAAAGCGAGCACAGCTAATGGCTGTGATTACAGTCTGAGTGTTTTTTTTAGAAAAGATATAATTGAAACTTTTTTTTTTTTTTTTTTTTTTTTTTAAGCAGATGATAAATAGGTTTATCTGTACTGTTTGGAACAGCTGTGGAGTGACTAATATATTATATTGTAATACTAAAAAAAAAGATTAATTAAAATGATCATCACTTATCACCTTTATTTTATTACCACATAAAAGCACCGCTATCCTTGTCTGTCAACTAATGAATGCCATACTTTTGTTTAAAAAAATGCATGTATCACTCAAATTTGTATTTTTTTATGAAATAGGCAAATCTAGGTTTTGTGGGCGTGGTCACAGGAAGTTGTTTGTGTATGATCAAAGTGTAAAGCCTCTAGTTTTACTCTGTCAAGTAATGTGAGAGAACCTGTTTTCGACCTCATGGGAAACGGCTGGATTTAGCTGAGATGTTAGGATCTGTACGATCATGTATTCAATAGCGATCTGTGCGGTTTGCTCAGGCCGCTCCGGTGCCTCGGGTGTATGCAGATTCTCGCAAGAGCTTTACATTAGCATTGGATAAGCATTTGTTGCTCGGTTGATTTTATTTTATTGGCAGGGTGGTGTGTGTTTTAGGATTCCAGTGGTGAGGGAACAGGCCTCAGCTGTCGTAACTCATTCACACAGTCTGCTCTCTAGAGGGCCTCCAAAGGCAACCTCTGTCTGGGAGCAGGGATGGGGACCTGCCCCTTTAGCGCACACACACACACACACACACACACACACACACACACACACACACACACACACAGGGATGAGGACCTGCCCCTTTAATGCGCACACACACACACACACACACACACACACACACACACACACACACACACACACACACACACACACACACACACACACACACACACACACACACACACACACACACACGCAGGGATGGGGACCTGCCCCTTTAATGCACACACGCGCACACACACACACACACACACACATGCACGGATAGGGAAATGACCCTTTAACACACACGTGCATGTATACATGCATACATACATACATACACACACACACACACACACAACCATACATAGTCTCTCCCTTTACTTCTTGACCTTTCTATTTTAGCTGGGAAGCTCAAGAGTTTTTTATTATTCACCAGGGCTCCATCAGTTTGATCCAGAGCTCAGAACTTTATAGACTATTTACATTCCTTTTTGGTGGGAAACTATTTTGGAGTGTTGCATTCGACTTTTCCTGTTGTTGTTATTGTGTTAAACCACTTCCATAGCAAGGCCGTGCGATTCTGACAAACATCTTCATTTATGTTATTATTTTAATCACCGTTTTATTTCCACTGACTGGAATGTTTTAGCCGCATGCCGCAAACGTTATGTAGGTTACACATCTAGAATAAGCAGAGAACAATGTTTCTGTTTATTGCTATTTCATGCATACTAAATTGCCAGCTCCATATTTAGCTTCTTAGCAGCATGAAAAACAACATGGTTATTTAAATTTTAATTAAATCGAATGCATAAAATGAGCAACGTTAATGCCACGCAATGGTTTAGAAATTATTCTAATATGCTTAATTGTTTCAAATGTTATTGGTGATCCATTATTAATAATGCTTCTTACCAATGTACTCGCTTCTTATTTTTGTGGAAACATTTATTTATTTATTATTTTTAGAAAGGTTTGATGAATAGCAGTCCTAAATCAGACATTTAACTATGCATCCATGCAGAATAAATGTACTGTATTTTTTTTTTTTTTAAATATTAATTGTCCTCCCTTTACTTTGCTAGCGCATCACGATTTTTGCAAAAATGTTAACCAGCAATGCTATTTTCAACATTGATAATAACAGGAAATGATTTAAGACTGGAGTAATGTCTGCTAATAAATTCGCATCACGACTGTAAAAGCAATGTTATGTTTTTATGAGTCTTTTGTCAGTTTTTCAAGAAGTGGTATAGTCATGTGCTGCTAGCGTTATCTGTAGTGTTTGTTTGAAGTGCTCAGTTATTGAGCATGACGAGTTTAGCTAATTATAACCCGCTGAAGCGTTCGGTGGCCCTTCGCTATCGACTGCTTAGACGTCTGATTCACAACACGTTTGATTAGCTATTATTCTTGCGTGTGTCATCGTCTGCATATCTAGACTAGCGTTGTTTGGTCAGCTGATCCCGAATTAGCCTTTGGCCTAAGTGCTGAACTGCCAAAGTATGTACAGCAACGAGAGGCTTACAGGAAAGGCAGTTTGTAAACAGATGGGAGCTTTTATTTGCAGGGGATATTTGTTCAGTCTTGTTCTTTCCCATGCAGAGATTAGATAAGATGGAAATGGAACTCCATTTTTTTTTTTTTGTCTTGTCGCGTTTTCCGTGTTGCATGGTTTGAGTTTTTCTTTGTGTACTTTTCCAACGCCCCGCATGAGGCTTTAGAGCTATTCAATTAAACCGAATGCAGACTTGGCCCCCGATCACAAGCCATGTCGATTAGATTCGGTCCGCCTTTATTTGTCAGCACCAATAAATTTACACCTCATATTTCGTCAGATAATTTTATCCAGTATATTTATTTAATATTCTTTTGGAACCAAAAGTATCCAAACGGAGCCGGTCAAGTTTTATGACGTTCATGCAGAATGTTTTATTGCACAAAACTAGCTTAATACTTTTCTTGATGCGTCCGGTTTGTTATTGTCAGTTAATTTATTCCAAAAGTTAAAAAAGGTTACTGCTCTTAATTTATCCGCTTTAAATCACTGTGAATAGACTCTAAGTGAAGCCGATCTCATTGATTAGTTCGTTGGTTTTACTGATATAATTTAGCAGCTGATGAAAAGCTGTTTTAGAGGGGAAGAGGAGCAGACGTTTCAAGAAGTTGGCAGATCTCCTGACTCAGACGTCTTGGGTGAGCCCAGTTTAAGAATAGATTTGAGCATTTTCTTTTTTGGAAGGTGATATTTTAAGGCCACAGTTCTTCCCCATAAACACACACTAACAGCCGAAGATGGTACCTGTGGTTTGTTCAAGGAATGTTTAGGGCTGGACTGTGTCTGACTGAACTCTGACTGATGCACCCTCAGCACAGCAGTGGTATTTACCTGATTATGTATCAGTTCATTATCATGATGATTAATAGTTGTTGTTGTTGTTGTTGTTATTATTAGTAAGCAATTGCAACGGCAATTATTATCATTGTCATCATTAAATATTGCTAATGAAGTATTGTTTAATGTAATAATATAAAATAATATAAACATTATAACAAAAAATGTCAGTATTATTAATAGTAACATTAATAACACTATATATGAGTAGCTGTTTTAGTAAAGTATATCTAACTGTAGTTTAATGATGATAGTTATTTTTGTTATTTTAATATTATAAAATAAACAACTAATTATATCATTAAATTATCATCAACAACATTAAATAAAATGATAATATCTGTTTTAGTGATGTTAAATATGTAAGTAATATTGATAAGAATTATAGTTTATTATTATTATTATTATCATTATCGTTTTAATTACAATAAACAACTAATTAAGTCAGTAATATAATTAGGAATAATATTAATAACATTATTCAATAAAATAGTTGCTATTTTTATAACATTAAATATACAATGCTTGCAAATATTAATAATTAATTTGGAAGATAATTATAATGTGTTGTTTATTATTATTATTAAAAGATTGCAGCATAATTCCTGTGCTTAAGGGCATCTCAGACTCATAATATACTGTGCTAACATAGAAAGCATAGAAACACACATAGAAGTTGAGTTTTTTTCCCCAGAGTCCCATGTTGCACAGGAATGTAATTTAGTGAGGCTCTGTCTCTCCGTCTTTCTTCTGCTTTCTCTTCAGCTGCTCTTCTGCTCCTACGTGTGTCGGTCTCTCGCAGACGGAGCTGCCTGACAGCAACATGGCGACCATTTCCTGTGCTGCTGTGCTACCGCTGCTGATGCTTCCCAGATGGCTGTAGAAAGCTCATTCTCTCTCTCTCTCTCCTTTTCTCCTTTCTTTATTTGGAATAAAGCCTAGTTATGGGGCCGAGTACATTAAGAGGAGGTGTTGGAGAGAGAACGAAATGAGTAGGCAGCAGGACCTGTTCTGGAAAACAGAGCCGTGTGGGATTGAAGAATCAGTTTTGGCTATTGTAGTGACACTCCAGAACGACTGACATAATAATCCAAATTTACTGCGAAACAAAACATGTGTTGAAAAAACGAAATAAATTCTTGGCCGATGGCCATTCGATGGCTGATGGCTTCTCTGCATTCTTACATCAGACTCTTTTTGTGTAATGTATTAAAAGGGAAATCACTGTGAGAGCATGGGAAAAACAATCATTGATGCACTAATAAGACGTAGGAATAGTAATCGCACGGCGTGATGAAGGTTTATGGCAGTGATTCCTGCGTTTCTACTCGCGCAAAAAAATGTATTGTACTTAGTTTGAGTTGGCAGTCTGGTTCATATGAAAGTGTGTAGTTAAAGATCCACAATATGTAATGACAGTAAAATATTATTAAAAATGTATTTCGGTCAAACACAGTTTTAAGATCCAATTGTGCTATTGACAAAACAATTTTTGTTTTAATTAATTTAACCTAATTTGCTGCTTATTAATAGTTAGTAAGGTAGTTCTTAAGTACTAGACAGCTAATATAGTATTGATAAACAACTAGTTTATAGTGAGAATGGGTTCCTGTACTATAGTGTTACCTTTATTTCCTTTTAAAAATATTATTTTTAATTCTGTAATCATTTTTTAAATATTATATAAAATAATATTCACAAAATTGTATGTACAATTAAACACAAAGCATATCTTACATATTGCAATTTTTACGTCACTTCATTTATTAATTGATTAATAATGAACGACAGTATATTTAAAAGTTAGGATTATCCTAGATTTAATGAAAAAAGACATAACTGAGAAGTGAAAATTTCTCCCTCGTGTTTTCCCCCGTAAGACTTGCATTTATGTTTGAGAAATCAATTAAGGTATTTCTTATGAAATTATAATTTCAGTGCAAAACTTTCACACTTCAAAAAGTTCCTTGAAAAAGAAAAGTAAAAAAGAAGTTGAAAGAAAATCTAGATGAATAATGTAATCCAAATAGTGCTGTCAAATGAATCACAATTAATCGCATCCGAGGTAAGTTTTTGTTTACATACTGTTAGCATGCATATATTTAAATAGTTTTTTTGTCTTAAATATAATATAAAATAAAAGAATATGAATGTCTAACTGCATAAACCTAAATATTTTCTAAATATATACTGTATGTGTGTGCATTTAAATATATAGTACACGTACATGTAAGAGCACATTAAATATAGTAAATAGAAACTCATTTGGTGGTAAATAAATGATGTCAGAACTTTTGAGTAAACTAACTCTTTACTAAATTGAAACTCGTTTTAAACTGTTTTCTATTTTATATAGTCAAGACCAGTTATGGTGTTTGAACAATAAAGAGGTGGCCGAGGGGCTTCTAGGTTCCCAGCCTCTCCCTGTCCCATCTCAAGATCACAGTGGTCTACTGGTGTGTAGGAGGGGGTCAGGCTGGAGACAAGCTGTGAAATGCCGCCGCCGCCCCGTGTAATTTCTCAGGTTACCGTGAGTCTGCTGGGCCCCGGCTCACATTGGACTACCCTCCCCCCCCCCCACCCCGGTGCGGGCGAGCTCTCAGCGACAGTCTGTGAGAGCGAGTGCTCTCTCTCCTGATTGCATTAGAAGGGCCGTTCAATGTGGCTTGATATCTCCAGCCATGGCATCGTGCCAGCAGAGATAGTGTTCATGTGTATAGCTGTGAGAAGCAAAAAGACCTCCAGTACGGAGCGTGCAGAGCACAGGCTCATTTCTGATGTTGGACACCTCCATCCGCTCCAGAAGTGCCGATCCGGGATGTCTTCATTTGATTCGTAATTATTAGTTCAGTAACCTTCATTTATCTGTTTTTCTCCGAGAACTTTGGATTAAGTTTTGCTCCCAGTAAATCTGCTCGGGCTCTCAAGGTCAGTACGAGTTCCATTCATTTCCTCATTGTACGTTTTGTTGATCTTGCTGGTTTTGGAGAAAGACACCTGGCTTACGCTGCAGACGAGTGGCTCTAGAGTTTCTGTTGTGGTCTCTACATGAGCAGGTGCTTACAGCCTGCAGGTGTTTTAACTGTGAAGTGTGTGTTCTTGACTTTGGAACCTGAACCATTCGCTGGGTTGTTATATTCTCGATTTAATGATGGCCGTTTACATATTTATTTTTTTAAATTTGCATCTGCTGCATGTGTAAAGGATTACATTTATTTGGTGTGGCTTTGCTTTCACCTGTCTCAGCTTAAAACTTTAAGTGGGCTATTTTGTCGGAGGATCTCCTTAAAACATGTAGACGCTGGGATGCTCTGTGACATTATCAAAACATTAGCGTTTGTTTGAGAGCCCAAAACAGCAGTGGCTCAAACAATGAGTTGGCATGGGACTAGTCTGTTTGACTAACCAATGGAAACCATTAGAGTGTGTTCGCAAAACCTGTTAGGAAATGTTTGGTGATGCACAGAAATCATGCGTTTTAGCTTTGAGCTTTGCATCCTTAAGAAATGACTTTAATATGTAATTAAAGTTTGAATGAAATTTTATGTTATATAAATTCATGTCATTGACGTTATGGCTGATTCATCCATGCTTATTTTTTTGTTAGCTTTTTAATTTTACATAGTCATTTACACGAAAAACATGAAAACTGTGGACTTGGCAACACTGGTATCAGGGAGTTTTAAAATGGGTTTAGAAAAAGTTTTTTATGCGTAACCGCAAAGAAGGTTTTTGGAAATTAATTTCTATGGTTTTCTTCGAGAGGTGTGGAAACTGAATTTTGGAGTTTGCTCATTTGCAGCCTTCACGCATTTTTTATTTTAAGATCCATTTCTCTTCAACCAACGTTTCCTTTAGGAAAGTCTTAATTCGCTGCTCATTAATAGTTAGTAAGGTAGTTGTTACGTTCGGGGGTTTTGGGTAGGACTAAGGATAATATGCATGCCATGCAAAACATGTACAAAACATGTACTTTATCATTGCTACTAAATGGCCAATATATTAATACTAAGCATGCGATGAGCAACTAATTAATAGTGAGAATTGGTCCTTGCAATCTTTTCTAGTTGTCACTTACTAGCCAAATAAACCAAAAAACTAAGAACGCCTTAGTGTGGGTTTTCTTCCTGACACCTGAGTCGGGGAGGTCGCTGTCTGATTTGGGCACTAAAAAGGAGGGAATTGTTTGGGCAGGCAGTCGGAGAGACCTAAGCAGTGCTCCAGTCATGTGAAGAGAGGCTGCCAAGGCCAGAAGAATGTGTTGAATGTGAATGACGCAGCTTTGACGGAGACATGTGACTTAGAGAGCGATAGATGGAAAGCAAAGGGGATCGGGGAGGAGTAGTTGACTCATGCAGGCAAAGTGCCACCCCGCTGACCTTTTTGTGCCGGCGTGACTGTCGCCCCCTTGGATCAAAGAGCGGGGATTGAGGGAACTGAAGAAAAGAGTGTGCCTACCCTGTTTGCGTATATCTGAGTTTGTTGATGTCATGGGCCTTTGTTTCTCTTCGTCTTGGTCAGATGACTAGCCCGTGCCTTATCACTCGGTGCTCCACAGCTAGCGCTTAGACGCAATCCGTAACCTTTCAAATGTCTTTTAGATGGCCTTATATAAAGGGTACAGGCTCGTAAAAGACACTTGCAAACTTTTGTGCCTTTGTTTTTAAATGCCAGCGTGATTATTTATATTACTCTGTAAGTGTTGCATGTGGTCAGGCATGGCATCTTGGCCAATTAGACCAATATAATGATATTATTGGTCAGTACCTTCAGTTGGTCAGTTGTATTGCATCTTGCATAAACTCACATCTGGGTTTACTGGATATTAGCATTATATGCACGGAATACTTGCAGAATGAATTAAATCACAAATTGTTTGGGAAAAGTTGGGCTTTTTAATGAAATAATTAAATAAAGTCACAAAAATGCTTTGAAAAGCTATCGGAAGCATGAAAATGGCAACGTTTTTAATGAAGAGGATCAAAAAAAAAAAAACCTATTGCTTATAAAATTCAGATACTTGTTTCTACAGATATTTTAATAATAATTGTCACTTTTATTTTTTAATTCTTAATTTACAACCAACTAATACACATAATTAACACACAAGAACGTCCTAGTATATGATATTGTATTTTTCTATTTTATTTTTAACTTTTTTAATTACATTTTTTTTATGATTTATTACTGAATTCTTTCATTTAGTTATTACTCAAACAGGACAGTCAGAGAAAGAGGGTGAATAGTGGATAAAAAGCTGGGATTTGAACTTTGCTTGCCATAAAGCTCAATTAGACAAATCAGCTAATATTTAACATAGCTATTATAATGCATCTCTTACTGCTAATGCCGCTCTGAAATCGGCTCTGAATTCTAACCTCCTATTATAATATCAAAAAATTGTTAGTAAGACTAGTATATGAGTGTCTGTGTTTCTATCAGAAGCCTGAGTGAACTTTACATTAGGTTAATAGCTATTGATCAGTGACCTGGTTTCTACTTTGACGAGCACAATGCAGTACAGCAGTCACAGTTCAGTTGTCCTTCAGAAGTCTCTTTCCTTATCACTGCACGTCATGCAGCGCTTCAGTGCAAGCGAGGGGACCGCAGACTGCTTTTAACTGTGGCAAACTTATTTGAGTGGCACATGGCAGAGGCTGCGATGAAGCGCTTGTCTTTATCTATAGAATCAGACAAAATAGGTGTTTGTTCGGCACATCGCGTCTATTAACAACACAAATAACATTATACTGGGTACAAGTTTTTCTTTCTTTCATCTAAAATGTCAGCAAACGTTATAATTAAAACTCATAAATCATAATCAGCTCTGCGGCCTAAAAAAAGTGAGCCGAGGTCCATCTCCATATGTTAATGAAATCATCACGTATGTTAACGAGTGACTCGCAGGCATGTTTCCTCCCAGTCTGCTCCAGTACACGATGTTCTCTGTAGGGGGTCACTGCTCTAATGGGCTCAAATCATGTGTCGTACACACCTGCTCGGACTTTAACAACGCTGTAATTTATGTGCGCTCACAACCGCTTTTTCTTTTTTGAAACTTTTTCTTTTTTTAATGTCTGTGATTTATTGCATCGGTTTTCTTAACGTTTTTCACTCATTCGTTCCAAGTAACTTAATAATGAATGAGAAATGTTTAAACGAGAGATGTTGTTATTACATATTATGCTGTTGAAGTATATATTTATGAAGGATCAGGAGCATAATTGGGTTCAAAATTCATATGATAAGCGAGTACACGATGAATCCATTTTCCAAACCTTGTTTTTGAATCACTTACAGTACGCCTATAATAAGTGCTTATATTCTGACTATCTGTATTGAGTATTGAATTTAGTATTTATTGTTGATGCCAATAATAATTATTTTCTTAAGGCCAGACCTCAAAAGTACTGCGAGTATAGAAACTTTTAAGTATCCCATAGATACTTTAACAGCTATTTAGCCTGCAATGTGCAACTATTTTACATGTATTCAAAGTTAATGTTTTAATTTAACAGTATGTTTAAAAACCATAATAGTTCTCCCTTGTCTGCAGCCCTTTGTAGGCTCTCTTGATGCAGATTCAGATCCAGTTCCGCTGTTGAGATACGGGTGAGATTATAGCAGAAAGCACTGATTATAAATCTTCTGTCCAGCGACACACACCTTTCAAGCGCTCAAGTCACTCATGCATTGCGTTTGCCACTTAAAAAAGTCTTCCTTTGCTGTGGAGTTATATGGCGGTCATAAATAACTGCATGACAAACATCAGACGTGGTATTGTTTGGGACTTATCTAATCAGTGCAAGAGAAGCGTGTGAAGGATGCTCCGGGATGCGGCCTCTTTTTCCTTATCTGCACTGCGCCACGGCTCCATTTCCTGTCCCTCTCGCTTCTTTAGGTGTATAGGGACAATTAGATTTGGCACAAATAAATTCTAGTCTCTGCACTAAATGTGATTTGCTGTGGTTAGCCTTGGCCTGAGATTGGATTATGCCGGGTGGCTGGGATGACATATATTATCACAAGAGGCTACCGAAGAGAAGTGAGCGACTGCGGGTGCGCACACGCACACACACGCACACACACATGCACTCACTCACTCACTCACTCAAAAAGTTGTATGAAATCTGATCTGATCTTACAAAACTTTTCCAGTATTTTTCATCTCTTTGGGCTGGATCTTGATAGTACACTTGTTTTGCTAAATTCATCTTTGTCCACAACAAGTGTTGAAATGTTTGTATTATGTGGGTGAAAAAAGCAGCATACACTTGTAAAAACTTGCTGTCTGTAAGATTTTTTTTAAAAATGTTATGATCATCAGTCAAAAATACAGTACTGCAGCAATAACAGTAATGCTGTGTATGTTTTACATAAATATTATCTGTGTCATTTGAATCACAGCCATTACTCCACAGCCATTATTTCATATAGAAATTATTCTAATATGCTCATTTGTTGCTCAAGAAACATTTCTTACTACCATAAATTTAGCTGCTTAGTGATTTTTTTTTCTAGGTACTTTGATTAATAGAAAGTTCAAGAACAGCATTTACTTGAAATATTAATATTTTGTAACATTAAAAGTTGCTGTAATATCACTTTGATCAGTTATATTATATGATGCCCTTAATATGCCCTTTTTTGAATAAAATTAGACATTTTTCAAAAATATAAGTAAAAAAAGTATTCTCCCCAGTCTTTCGACTTTCGAGTTACATGTACTTACTACAACAACACATTATGTAAAATTACATGAAATTACTTTCTCTGTAATGTAGTAAGACACTGTAACTGTTACACTGTAATTTTTGTACACTGTTAAACTTTTGACATCTTAATTACACCTTGGTTACAGAAAAGGTAATACTTGTTAGCAATTAACTACGACTTGTCTCTCAATAAATTCTTAATTTCCTCTTAATGGTAAGTTAGTTGGTCATTTTTAGTAGGTTAGGTAAGGTCATGTAGAATAAGGAATTAATATGTGCTTAACATTATTAATAGTAGGCATTAATATAAGCACTAATAAATGGCTAATATTCTAGTAGTATGCGGCTAATAAGCAACTAATAGGTGTAACCGTAAAAAACAAAGCGTTCTCAAACTTTGAGAGATTAATTTTATGTGTAGAGATTTTGCATCAAAGCAGAATGTTCTTTCTAATAGGTATTGCTCTTGTCTCGACGTGTATGGGAAAGACCCAGTGAGCTCTTGTGCAATCCTGGCGGAGATACAGAGCAAAGCGCCGAGTCTCGACAGGTATCACTGGGGTGGCTGCTGCCTTTCTTCTTCACAGCGTAAAAAAGCTGTTGTTGTCATCTAAGGGAAGGTGGAGTGTAGGAAAAAGAAGAGAGGGAGAAAGGGGGAGGAGGTGGCCTCTCGTTATTTTCAGTCTATTGTGTCTACTTCCTGTAGGTCAGGGGTTATTGGAGTAGGGAGTTGCAGACTAGCTGTGGAGCAAAAGTGAGACAGAACTTCCATGTACTCTGAACATCAACACCACAGAGTCACGATCAGTTTGCCAAACACTCGGGACTAGCAACAAGCAACCTCAACAGGTAAATACTAGACGAGCCGTCGGAATACTGCCGCTTCATCCTTCCAAACCTTTCCAGTTTGGTCCGCCAGACGGTATCCTGTTTTGGAAGAGACGTAGTATTTATATCGAGTTTTTCCTTCGCTTTGCTCGAGGAGGACTCTCTCTTGTTCCGCAGTCCATTTATGAGCGTTTGCGGTTTTGTGTGTGCATTAGTGCGCTCGCTGATGTGTTTACTGGCTTTGCAGTCTCGTGACCAGAAGTGGAAGAGATCGGAAGAGGTTGGAATTGTTTTTGAAATGTCTGTTATGTAACTCGTGGGCTTCCTGAGAGCAGCCATATTAAAGCCCGGTTAATGGAGAGAGGGAACCTCTTTTACCATTAGCCAATAGGGCCACGGCCAAATCACATTAATGCTGGACTGCAGCTCTGCAGGGAAAGATGCAAATCAAAAACACCGTGTCGCTCCTTCCAGTCCTGCATCACGTCTTGTGAATCAGGTCGGTGACTACATTGTTTTGGCTAGCCTAGTTCCAAAAGTAACTAATAAAATGAAACTTTCATTTGCGATTTTAGCGTTTTTACTTAATTATTAGTTAGCCTACTTAATGTAAACAACTTTCTAAAATATTAATTATTGCTATTGTTACTAATGAATACTATTACTGAAAAGTTACAAGTTATATCATGTACTTAATGTATTATTAATAATAATATAATTATAATTAGAAAGGATAATAAAAGATTAATAGAACTTTTTTGTGTGTAGTTTTTCTTAATATTAGAGACTGTGTAACAATACCCAGAGGTTAGTTTTGTACCAGCAAATAAAAAACAATTATATCAAAAGAATGACATCAAAGCTAACACATTCTCTTAAAGGGGTAGTTCACCTAAAAATAAAAATGAACCCATGATTTCTTCACCTTCAAGCCATTCTGCTATGTGTATATGACTTTCTTCTTTCAGACGAATACAGTTAAGTTTTACATTTAAAAAAAGTTCTTCTCTTCCAAACTTTAAAGTGGGTGCGAATGGGGTTTAAAGTGAACTTAAAGTTTGTGACCGACTTTTCTTTTGTGTTTTGACATACATCAGAAAGAAACAGAATATTGAGTGAGGGGAAAAAAGAGAGCGTGGCTTGTTTATTTTTCTCTGCTGTGACATGATTGGATGTAGTAAAGTAGGCGTTTCATTCCGAAATGAAGGCGTGCTCGACATGAATCTGTGAACGACATCAAATATAGCGAGATCTTTTGACAGCTGATGGTTCGTACTTCGATGTCATACAACGATCGGTCGCTGCAGCACTGCTTCAGTTCAACACACCTGAACACTGACTGTTGGAGGGGGGCGTGGTTAAAGATGTTACGCTCATACCCAACCTGTCAAACTGATGTCATCAGAGAAAGCCTGTCATTTTAGACGGGAGGAGCATTTTCAAATTTGGATTTAAGATCACAAAGGCTAACAAAATAAATGTATTCAATTTTGATTTCACAAGGAAGTTCAATGAAAATGCATAAATCCGTGCTGTATACGTCTCTGTGGGGTTAACGAAGGCCTTATGCACGGAATCAATGTGTTTGTGTAGAATATAGATAGTAAAAAAAATCTACATTATGCACTAATCTCTAGCTTCCACTAACTGTTGTACACGTTCATGAGAGATATTTTTCTTTCACAGATACATTGATTCGCTTCAGAAGGCCTTTATTATCACCTATGAGCTGTGTGGAGCACTTTTTATGGGTTTATGCACTTTATTTTGCGTCAATCTCTGCCACCAATCACTGCCATTATACACCTCAGAGGAGCCAAGACTTTTTTAACATAATTCCTATTATATTTGTCTGACAGTAGAAAGTCATATGGTAGTTTTCATTTTTGGGTGAACCATCCATTTAACAGTCAAGCTTAGCATAATAACGAAATAACATGTAATATAATAAGTCACAAAAGTTTTGCGCGTTGCTAGATCTGACTTAAAAGTTTTACTGCACAATATTTAGATACAGACAGCTCCGTGTTCCGTTTGCTACTGCATGTTAATCATCGTTGTTGTTGTTGCAACCGATGCGTAAGAAGCTAAGGATACCCTCCTGCATTTGTAGATTTTAAGGAAGCACCCCTTCCCCCCACTAACATAAACTAGTCTAAACTTAGTCGTAACCAACCGTGTAGTGAATCAGTGACAATGGAGGAAAAACAGGATGTCTTTTTCTCAAAGTGAGTGTTGGGAACAGATGACCAGGAAGATGAAAATTGCCAGCAAAGTGGAAACTTCCACTTTGTATCTTTGTGTTTTTGCCCAGTTGAGACCGGTTGCTCATCTGTTGTCCCATAGCCAAGTGTGATGGTAAACTGTAAATGATTAAGCCCTTCTTTCCTTCTCCTGCTTACGTTTTTGCCCTGTTCCACACTCTATTTCGCACTCCTTGGTTAATGTTTGAATCCCATCAGTGCTGCTTTTAGATGTCCAGGCGCTGCATCTGTACTGGCTTTTAGATCACATTTCTTTTGCAGAAGAAGAGATAAAGAACCAACTGTAGAGAGGAAATGAAACCAGGCCATTCCTCTGGGATTGCTGTTGAGGACTATTGATATCTCTCTCTCTCTCGCTCTCTCTTTCTCTCTCTCTCTCTCTCTCTCTCTCTATATCTATTTCTCTATTTCGCTCTCTCTCTCTCTCTCTCTCTCTCTATTTCTTTGCCCTAATGATTGATATGGAATGACCTCAGCTTGAAAGCATGCTGCTGTTCTTGTCCTGTGTATGTGCCACTTTGGCAGTCATTTGCAAAGGGAGCAGTATGGAATAAGAGACGGACAGCCGACTCAGGAATTTAGCGCAACATCCAAGGACAGCCATAGCCAAGATGGTTTTTAAGGACAGTGGTTGTTGGGTCTTCACATAATCATTCGCAATAAATGCGATGAGATTGTTTCACACCTGGACATAGGAACATGCGCAGTTTTGCAGTGGAGTTGAGGGACTTTTTAGCACCTTGTTTTCATCTTGTGTGTGTCTCAACCTGGATCAGTAGGTGAAGTTTCACAATATCAGAATGTTTCAGAGAAGACGCACCATTCCAGGATTAAGGTGAGAGAAATGTTACTGCATAGTTTTATCACTGAGTCATATTTCACCATAGCTTTTGATGCATGTCATTTTGAGCAAACACATGCACCGGTTATGAAAGCCCTAACCACTGTCTTCCAAAATACATGAGTGCTTTTGTTAAATGTAGTTTGTGGTTTATGCATGAAGTTTGTTGTTATTACTGTTTCAACTGGTGTTACATTCTAACCTAGTGCAGGTTATTTATTCAGCTGTTCCAGGATGTTCTATGTATTGCATTATCTTCTGCTGCTAATTGCTGGAGTTGCTTAAGGCTGCATTTACTTTCAGTACTACTTTTGTTTGGGATCAACTACTGCCTTGTTTTCAAGAATTTGTCCAAAGCAATATTCAAAGCGCCCTTCAGTATAAGTTGGGAAAGGTCTTAGAGCCATGAGGCATGTTTAACTTAGTCAGCTAACGGAAGGCTAACTGTAATTGCCCTGTAATTACTGGATTCATATGCTCCTCCGATGCTCTTATGTCCCAAGTCGGAATGTGAAAGCAACATGCACACTTGCGATACTACAAAGATTTGTTGGGTTTGTTGTTCAGGCATGGCACCAAAATGAGGCACCAAAATTAGCATTCTGATTTGGTTTGGTACATACCGGTTACTTAGGTACTTAGGTGCCATACTGGTAGCTGGTTTTGGTACCCAACCCTACTGGCCTTATCATCATTTAATGTTAGGCGGTCATAAAAAAAAAAAAAAAAAAAAAAAGCACACAGTCAACATCAGCCAATGCATAGCTTATGTTTTCAAATCAGCTGAGGCAATGCAAAAAATATGGAAAATCAATCAATATCCTGACAGAACTCTTTATCGATATATAACGTTAGTCAACATGTTAAAACACAATTGTTATACTTTTTTTGCTCATTACTGTCTGACTGTGTTTTGTCGACAACCAGATGTGGCAGAGGCAGTCGCCTCTTAATTTTCTATGCAGAGGCAGATCACAAGTGTCGTTCTGAACGATTCTATATTATATTGACCATTGTGGCACTTCTAATCACTTTAAATACTTCGTTATCCTGTGGCCCGTTGGATGTTTTGTGAGATTTATTATGACCTTTTTTGAGAACCACATATTATAAAAATAGTAGAGAGAGCATGTTAGCTCTCTGGATGACCCTAATAAAGGCTTGGCTTCATTTTTTAAATCTAATGATTGAGAATGGGTGTTCTGTGAGGGCAGGACCGCACAGCTGCCTGAATCATTCCCAAGGTTATTTGAATCAAGGTCGGGACAACCGGCCTATCCCTTCTTATATACTAATATCTTTTTCACTTTCTCTGTTTCTCTTTTTCTCATGTAATGTCCTGACAGAGAGGGGGATTTCAGATTTCCTCCCAGAACTCCCACAATTCTTTTTAGCTTTCTGCTTTTGGAGTCCAGGTCATAGAGCATGAAGACAAGGGAGACTGAGAAAATGTATCCAAGAATGGAGAAACCAGAGTGTTTCTGTCTCTCTCTTTTTTTTTTTTTTTTACCTCTGTTCCACTGGACTTTACTTTCATGTCTTCCAGACCGCACATACTGAATGTGGATTATTGAATAAAGCAGTCCAAACTTCATGTTAAGTGAACTAAGCGCACTTCCCTTTGCTTTGTGCAAAACATGTTTTTTCTGTAGGAAAAATGTAAACACACGGTGCCAAACTGTGTTAGGTGTTGACCAAACCCTGTCTTCACTTTACCGAGAATCTTTTCTCAGAAACTGTAGGTGAGAAAAAGGCATTTGAGTTCAAGGTTGGACTTTCTGACTCATTATTCGCGCGAGCATTCCTTCAGCTACTCACGTGTGAACTGACTCTCGGCTGCCCAGCAACATGCCTGGATTTGAGTATAGAAAATGCAATGCTAATGTAAAGTACCTTTCAAGAAAAATATAATGATTTAGTGAAGATGCAGGGTTGTCGTGAACAAATCACTACAAATTTCTCTAAATCTTTCCAGTTAATATGGATGCACTTGTCACTGGACCAATTGTCACTATTAGTTGCTTAGTAGTACAGATAAATCATATACCTGCTTGATCATGTTCACGGTGTCTAATGATATCCAATAACTTCACAACTACCTTACAAATAATTTCTGTCCAGGTTGTTTTTACGGTTGAGGTTGATTTTGGCCGTTCACGCGCTGGTATCAGTGGATTTCAGGTGACAGTTGAAGATGCAGGTGGTGAAAGTGATTACAAAGATGATAATAATCACATAAAACACCACCAGATTAAAGATGGGCACAATGAAAGGGAAAGATTGTGACTTTGCACATGACTGAAGCAGTATGCAGGCACGCATTTCTGATTAGGTAAGTGGAGTCTTATCGGCTGAGCCTGACATCTACATCTACTGTCCTAGTACTCGAGTTTAAAAATATGGTAAAACAAGCTGCAATGAATATATAGTGCTGTGCACGCGAATGATAGTATATGCAATATAATAAAAAACCCCCAAAGAAGCACTTATGGGGCTTTTTTTTAATTAAGGTGACCAGTGAAGCCAAAAATTGTACGATTTTAAAAGTAGATGAGACGCATCTAACCCGTATTGCTTCTTCCATGAGAAGCTACTGTATGTAGGAGGTGACCTCATAATACGGCAGGTGCTTTATAAATCTCACTAAAGCTGTTCCTTTAAATGGTCTTGTCTTTATGTTCAGCTAAAAGAATCACTGTGTGATAGCTTCATTCGGTGGGTCACTCTCGCATTCGATTAGATTATACAGGCCTGGAAAGCATTAGATTGTAATGGGCTGGTGAACTGCTCAAGGGGCAGAGCTTGAGTGCTTCAGAACGCTTTGCCAAAAATCTTTGCTTTGAAATATATTGCTGGAATAAAGCATCCCCCCCCCCACCCCCACAAATTCAGTGGATGCACATATTTGAAATTGTTGTGGTTTAGGCGTTTAATTCTTGATATCACATACCAAATGGTTTTTGCGCAGATTATCTTCACCCATGATTTGCTTCACCCCAAAATGAAATTCTGTTTGTTTTGACTCGCATTCATGTTATTCAGATCCTGTATAACCTTTCTGTGAAACACAAAAAATGAATTTTCAAAGGTAATTCTATGACTCTTTCATATAAAGAAGGTAAAGGTGTTCCATAGGATCTATAAAAACAAGTTGATATTCAACTTTTATTATTTATGTAAAAAGCATGTTCACAGCATTTAATGTCAAACTTAAGTGGATTTTGCTTATCCTATCCTATGTTATATTTCCATATCTGATTTCTAATAGTGGCGTGTTTACTTTAAGAACTACAGTGGTGGGAAATTTCCAGTGGATTTGTCACAAAAAGCAATAGCACAGCTTTAGGGGATATGTAAGAATTTAGATTAGTTACAAAGACTACCTTATTGATCATTTTATAGTGCTTTTTATCATTTTTGAGCTTCACGGTCCTAGCCCCCATTCATTTTCATTGCAAGGAAAAGAACTTTGAATTATTTAAGAATACATTTCCTGAGTTCCACAGGAAAGTTCATTTTCAGTCAGCATACGGGTTAAGTCAGAATTGTGTTTGAATTGTGTTTTGTTTTTATGTTGACTTCAAAGTTTTTGACTTGAGGACCCTCCCAAAAAGTTCAAAAATATGTTTTGCTTTCTTTTTCTTTCTGAAGTGTTCTGTCAGCATGAGTGCGCGTGTTTGTGTTTATATGCGCGCGCACACCCTTTCTCTGTTTCTGTCTTCAGTCAACCCCAGCCCCTCTGATTTAGTGGTCATGGTTTTTAAGGCGTTCTGGGAGGGCCTGATTACCCATACAACAGGAAGTCAGAGGTGGGAGAGGTCCCTCCAGAGTTCCATGTAAAAAGACTGGTATTCTTGATAAAGACTCATTTATTCTACACATAACAGACACATCCCTCGACTTTGCCCTGACTGCCGTTGAAAGCCGTGTTTGAAAGGTAAGCTCACTGACTGTTGATTGTTTTAAGGTCCGATTTTGACCCATGAAGGCTTGTTTTGGGTTTACGGTGCTGGTCTGTATGAATATTTTTTTGCACCTTGCTGTCTTGCTTTGGTTTGCTTATTTTTCTAAAAGCCTTGCTGTGGTGCCATGCTGAATTAAGGATGTCTCGTTTCAGGGTGTTTTCTGAAAAGCGCACCCTTAGGTTGGCCTCTAGTCAGAGAGTCATGTCACTAAAGTGTGGTCAGGGTTCAGAATACGGCACGCTTTATTTTTGAAATAAAAGAAATGAAAATTGGATCGTTGCTACTGTGAAAGTATAAGAAAGTACATGTTGATTTGTGGGTTGTCAAATAGGAGGGGGGAGCAAATAGGATTTAATTTTTATATATTTTCAATTTTAGTCACATTTTATTTTAAGGTACAGTTCTTGCTATTGTCAATAAACTCCTAATTCGCTGCTGATAGTTAGTAAGGTGGTTTTTAAGTTTAGGAATTAGACATGTAGAATGTGTAGATATAAGTACGAATAAACAGCCAATATGCTAGTAGTATGCATGCTAATAAGCAACTACTTTGAGAATTGCTCCGTATACTAAAGTGTTAATTTATAATATTTTATTCAAAGCTTGGTGTATTAAACTGAGCAAAATGTGTTGCAGAATACTTTGACAGAAGGAATCAAAATAGATTGATACATCATGGGTTCCACCAAATTATTAAGCTTAGTTTTTTTTTTTTTTTTTGGTTGACTGTAGCCATCACAGAAACAAATTGCATTGAAAAATATATTTTATTAGAAACGGTTATTACTACATAGGCTATTTGTTTTTGATGTTTCGAAATATATATATTTTTTTACATTTTTTATCAAATATATAGATAGGTTGGCATTACATAAAAGATTGATTTGCATTACCCCTGTGTTTTTATTATATTTATCTGTTTTGTGAAGTATGTTGTATTAATAATTTTGTGTCTATAAGCAGTATTTTTATGATTTCTTGTGCGTTCATTTTGAGATAAAACAAATCTTTGAATTAGTAGTTGTGTTCTATTGCAGCTCTTCGTTTTATATATTTAAAATATTAAAATATGTGAAGAAGTGATGTTTGTGCACAGTTGAGACACGGATATGTAAAAAGATCAAATGCAGGTAAATAGCCGATTTCATTTAAAATAAAAGGAAATCAATGTAATACAAAAGATTTCAAGAAATAAGTATTGTACATTTACATAATTCGTAAGGAAAAACTTGTGTTGCTGTGCGTACATACCACGAATTCATTAGTGTTTCTTTCACAAACATGTGTACATTTCAACACTGGCTCAGTTCAAATTCATAGTATAGTAATAATAGCAGTGTATATATTATTTGCATGTGAAGTGATATGATGAATACTTTAAACAGAAATAGAATATAATTAGATTTCTTTGTTTTTTTTTTTTGCACAACCGGAAGTATCTTTGCACACACCTGCCCGAACAAAATCCAAGATGGCGGAGATATTCGACTAGCCCATTGAATGCACATTGCATCGCCATAATTGCTTCCAGATATTGAGTTATTATCTGAAAGATCCCGCATCTTCTGCACCAGCCTATGCAGAGTCTGGATCGTTGGGTAAAAAAAAATAGGTTGTAGAATTGGTTGTAGATTTTTGACTGAACCGTTTTAGCCGTTAAGTCCTTAAACCAAGAACACGGAGAATAAAATGCAGGATTTTATCGGTTGGAATGCAGCAAGAAAGGCCTTGGGAACTGTTCTCTCTGCTTCATCGATACTGTGTAGGTCTTTAATAGAAGAGTCTGCTCAGCTATTCATTTCACAAGGCCAGCGGTCTCTTTCAGAACACTGGCTTTTGAAGTCATCACAAGGGTGCAAGATAAGGACATTAAATCAAAGGTCTTCTCCTCCATGCCATAGATGACGACAGTGATGTCCATGTACCGATGTGCTGAGGTCGCGGCGCACCGCTTGAACATCAGAGCCCGTCACTAATTGCGCATTACTGTGACACAAGTGCGGACGTTAAAATAGCCACAGCTGTATCCCAGAGATCTTTTTTTTTTTTTTTTTTCACAGATAACAAAGGCTGATTTTCCAGAACTATTGGAACTACACAGAAGGCCTTTGTAGATTCTCCTCCTTCTAGTCTTCCTCTCTTCATGTGCCGTGTTAGCAAGGCAAGGGTGGCCAAAAACTCTTGACGCTTCGGAGTGAAACGCCTTCAAGAACTGCATTGTTCCTCCACAGCCTAGGGGACTTCAGAGTGATTTGCATGGTTGTGATGTGGAATGGGGTTCGGTCTGATATTTATGTTTTGTAGAGACCCTAGAACTGTTGTGCAACCTTAAACATCAGAGATAAAAATAAGTCTAAATGCATTTCCCCCCCAAAACAGCAAGACGTTCAGTTTACTGTTTTTTTTTTTTTTTTTTTTTACTGCACATTATTATTTTGGAATGCTTTGCGGGACAATTGTTTATATTTGATACTATCCAGTTCTTCACTTTTAAAAATTTTTCTCATCAGTTTCTTAGCAGTAATTGTTTTTCAACTAAATAAATTTTGCAAAAATGCACACCCATTTCATCATAATTCATTCTTTATTCTCTCCATAAGAATCTTCCAAGAGAGCTGGTAAACTTTACAAAATTAGCCAAAAATAAATAAATAAATCAACAATTATTTATTTCACTGCACACTAAATAAATTTCACAGATAATTTATTTTACAATAATATATTTGATAATTTGTACCCTATATTTCCCACCTGAGGGCATCAGTTCATTATAGAGACTGTCATGGGTCTTCTGGATATTTTTGTAGTGCTTTAAAGTTTAAGGAAATTAATATAAAATAAAATATACAGGTCATTTTCTACCATGACATCTTTATTTTTTGCTGTTTTTTTTGTCCGTAAAATTTTATTACAGCGTAGTGTTTCTCGAGGTTTCTCCTCATCTTTATTGTAAATTTAAGTAAGACTTTAAACAATCAAACTTACGGTTTCCTACAAGTTGCTGGTTGTGGGCCCAAAACACGTTGACACCGATTTGAAACCGTATGTGGAAAATGCGAAAAATGAGAAGTCAAATCTGCTGCTCTCGCTTCTCTTTTCTTGTCTTTTTAGTTTTTGAAGGAGAAATTAACCAGCACCAGTGCACCGTTTGACAAGTACGAGCATAGGTAAAATCCAAGAGAAGTGCTAGCCAGTCGCTGTATGCAGTCAATAGTTCTTTTAGTAGTTTTATTTCTTGATAGTTTTAATGCATATACAGCCTAATCTACATACAGTACTGCAGCCTTTTCTGACTAAAAAAAGCTTTTATCTTAAAACCACCTGACAATACTTTAGAAACCGACACGACCTACATCCCTTTAAAGTGTGTCAAGTTAACATTATAAAGTTTGTTGACAAACTTTGCTTTTCAGCTTGTTTTTTCTATCATGCTTTTAAGTGCTTGTAAGTGGGAGTCGTGTGGTCAGTTTTTGAAAGACATTAAGGAAACCATTATTGCTGAGGCCAACAAAGGGCTATCAAGCACAAAGTTTGTTTGCACTGATCTTATTCCAGTATGATGCGTCTGAGATCACAGAGCCAGAAAGACTCGTTTTGAAAGGCGAATGTTAGATGTCAAAGACATTGTTTCTGTGTAAACCATTTTAATACCAGCCTGTGGGGTTAATGATTTTTTTTTTCTCGTGTTGCTTCTGGCTTTTCATAAGAGTTTCTAACCGTGTAGATAAATGTTTTGTATCGCAGCATCGCAGTAGAAACATTGCAATGAAAACAAATCGGACACTTTTCTGTTAAAGTGAACTCCTCTAATGGAACGTTGCAAGTCAAATGGGTAACGTACCTCTCAGAGTTGAGACTAAAGGTTTATGTAGAACAAAGTATTATGTAAATGTTTTAACAATAAGGAAACGAGAATGAGAGAGTGTGTGAGAGGTTATGACGTTCCCTTTTTCGTGCAGTTCTTCATTGTGACTGTTGTGCCAAAATAACATGAGTTAAAATATATATTGATCGATATATTCATGCACATCTTGTCAGTAAAAAGAACTGGCTTTACTGACGAGATGAGTATAATATCGAATAATATATTATATATATATATATATATATATATATATATATATATATATATATATATATATATATATATATATATATATATATATATATATATATATATATATATATTATATATATGTATTAGGATTGTGACGGTGAGGAAATTTTCCCACAGGTTAATCGATATGTGGGTGGGTCATTTTAATTTTTTGGTTTTACGTGGGCGAATTTTACTTTCACTTTTAAATTAGCAGCAATTCGACATCAAGCAATAGTTTAAGTTAATTCATTGTAATTTAATTCACTGTAGTTACAGTGCACATTTCACTTTCACTTTTAAATCAATTTAAATTAAAATAATTTTATTAACTAAAAAAAAAATAAACTATGCTATATGCCTAATATAACAAATGACAAAGTTTAAATAGGTAGGCTATCCAAAACTGAAGATCAGTAGCCTGAGACTGTAGCAAAAATAATTATTGCTAATTATTATGAAACATAGAGCGTTTAACAAAATATATAAGAATGTTTGGGGACATGGACGGCATACACATTGATGTAAAGTAAAAAAAAATAGAGTTTAAATAAAACCGTTTTTTTGCAGAATAAAAAATATAAAAATGGGGTTACACTATTTTAAGGTGTCCTAGTTACAGTGTAATTATACATTTAAGTACGGAGTAATATTAATGAACTTTACTTACTGTACTTACTGACAGTACATGTACTCACTATAAGGCTGGGTTAGGATTAGGGTTAATTTTGTGTAATTATGCGTAACAATAACAATAATTTGTTACATGTACTTAGTAATAACATGTACTAAGGACACCTTAGAATAAAGTAAAAAAAATGGTATTGTAAAAAGTGTATAAAAACCTGCAAGCTGAATACTAGTACCTGACGATGAAGCCTGACAGGCAGTTATTTTTACTTGTAGGGAAATGGCAAAGACTCTAACTGCAGCTTCCTTTCTAAGATACAGCTGGACGTCACTATAGAATGACATTACACAGCGTCATTACAGAGTGAGGAATCCAGGCTGTTTTGCAGTTTCATGCTGTCACTGGAAATAAAGAAAGTGAGAGAGCACAAGTTGGACGATGAACAAACAAGCGGCAGGTGTGACCCAACCTGGGCTTTGCCCTGACATGTAGCTGACAGCGTGTTCTCGGCAGAAAGGCATCCCGACACACCCCTCTATACGCTGGAGCACTTCAGCTGCAACATACGCATACTTGCACATGCTCTCATAGCTTGTTATTTGTGTGACCAAACCTGACACCCCGCTCTTCCTCTTATCTGCCACATCTGTCCGGGTTTGACAAACTCCGACACACTGACCCGCACTGTTAACCGCAAATATACGTAATTATATCTGCTTGGGGTCATTTGGATTTGGATTAAGGTCTGTTTAAGGAGTGCAAAATCAATGTTGTTTTGCCCGTCCAAATCCATTTTAATGAATCATTTTGCGTGTGGCTTAGTTGGCACCGACGGCCCTGTTTACTGTGCAAGGGATGGCCTGAAGACAGGGCTCTAGCGTGAAGAGATGGATGGGAATGAGACTTGAGAGAATGATGTCATGCAGAGAGCTAATAGATGGCGAGGGGGAGGTGCCCACATGTGTGTTTTCATGTGTTCAGGTCTGGACAGGCCAGTTCTATTATTATGCACTTAGCCGCCATCCCGTCGGTTACTAGCCTTTCAACCCAAACACACAAGGCTGTTTCCTCATGTTACATAGGGTGGTGGTAGAAAAGAGCTTTCCTATTAAGGAGTGACCAATAATTATCAAAATAAATAAATATATAAAAAGCAAGTGACATTTTATTTTTGGGACTTTTAAGTAGTTGGCATACGCATTACCAAAATATTAGCCATTTATTAGACGTTATTAAGCGCATATTAATGCTTTATTCTACACGGCCTTATTCTGTATCCATATCCTTACCCAAACATAACAACTACCTTACTAACTATTAATAAAGAGCAAATTAGGAATGTATTGAGGAAACATTCGTAGTTAATAGTAAATATGCTTTCCCTATTTTGAAGTGTTAACGGAAAAAGATGATCTTGATTAATCAGCACTGTGATGTGGGATTTGTGACTTGGCTAAACCATTGTTTTGTGTATTTTGTGTAATGCAGTATGTTTATTTGGTTTCAAAGTGGTTCAGAGGTTCAAAGTGCGTATTATTTTCTACATAAGTCCATTATTCTTGCTCCTCTCTGCCCTGCCTTTGTGAAACGTGTTTTTACAAAGCTCATCGTTCTGAGAAGGCCAGATTGGCCAGCTATCCAGTGCTTTGTGATTGGCCGAATACCTCCAGCACGTGACTGAAATGTTACGCCCCTTACCATATACAACACTTCAGCAAGTATTAAACTGTTTAGCATTGCAATTAATGCAAGTTACTTAATTGTAGGTGAATATCAGTTGTTTCAACCATTATTTTAACCCATTTTCTTTTTGTGTAACTCAAACAATAGGCCTAATGATCACGCTTTATTTTAAATTTGAATTCTTGCTATTAGCAAACCATTAATTGTGACTTTTTTATGGTTTTTTTAATGGTAACTGTGACTTCTAATTTGCTGTTTAATAGTTAGTAAGGTAGTTGTTACGTTTACGTATTGCGTAGGGATCTAGAATATAGTCATGCAGAATATGTGCTTTATTAGTACTAATAAATAGCCAGTATGCTAATATTAGGCATATCAATAAGCAACTAGTTAATAGTGAGAATCTTTCCCTATACTAAAGTGCTACCACAATAATAGTAGTAATAATTTAGTACAATTGTAATACTAGTTAAAAACCAATACATTTTGCTCAGATTTACACATTGGACATTGTTTAATATTTTTAATTTCTGAATTGTTTCCAGTGGCATGCAGGCAAACATGATCCGATGGTCTGGTTTAGCAGAATGGATATTTCTCGGCATGTAACTTTTCTCATTGCCCATAAATGCACCCATCAAGTATCTTCCCAGTAAAGTGCACATTATTGGTCTAGCACATGCGTGATATGCGGTGCTCCTCACTGTACAGTCAAGATGGAGTGGCTTTGGCAGGCAGATGCGAACATGTCACGGTTATTCCGTCTCGGAACGATCTCACACTTACAAATGATCCAACTGTCAGTTCTCACACACTCTCCAGCTCTGGTCTCCTTAGAGACCACTGATCTAATTTGTACTCGCTTCTAGTGTTCACAAACACTGAAGCATCTCATATTACTGGTGTGTGATATGTGCAGAAAATTAGGCCGCAGTATTGTCTCAAAATTTTGTCTGTTAATATTTAGAATAGATAACAATGCAAAAAAAAAAAGTTTGTAATGTGATATCACACACTTCAGTGCAGTGCAGTGTTACTTTAACGGCGGTGCACAAATTGTAAAGTAATGCATTTTAACTTTTTAATGCGCATTATCTGCTCCATATGTATGAAATGGCAAACACGCTTAGTAGCTCACCTGGTAAGTGTTGCGTTTGCAACGCAGAGCACACAGAGTTATGGATCCTGTCACAATGAAAGAGCTCGAAGACAATAGATGCAAGTTAAAACGACATGGCTGCATGAGCAAATGCATTTTAATGTCACGTTTGCTGTTGTTAACACTGTCGGTTGGGTTTAGTGTAGGTGAGAGGGTTTTTTTTTTTCAAGTGCAATAGAGCATTAACCTTTTAGCGCCACTCAACGGACATTTCTTTGCCGAACCATTGAGATGCATGCAACAACCAATAAAACAATTCATATTCTGTTTCGGCTAAAGCTTCGCATACTTTCAACACCACTCACTGGACATTTCAATTTATAAATGTCACGAAACAACTTAATATTGTTTTGCAGAAATGTCATCACAAAAGCTTTTTCAGTAAGCCTGAATTGCGACTGTATCTTTATCAATTTGCTTGTTGTAAGTTACTTTTATCAGCAGTGCAACATCCTTCCTGTATTTTAACAGTCTTTTTCTATTCGAAGTTCTCTCTATTCCAAGTCATCGTGCCTCTTTCAGATTTCAGGTTATTTCTCAGTGGTGTATTTATTTTCATATCTCAAAACCACATGTTCCAAAGAGACGTGTAATAATTTTGTACAATGATGACGAAAAAAGTAGATGATGATGATAATGTTGGGAAGGGAACACTTTTCTTCTACAGTACATGTTTTAGAAAGCCCTGTGCACCTCATCTAAAATACGGTGCAGGGTAATGCGCTTGGAATTTCAGGCATGAGAGAAATGAATGCTGATGCATTGGCTGTCTATGCGAGTCGTGCCGTTTCGCTACGACAGCAACAGCTTGTGGTCTCACATTGCTTGGCATTTTTTCGGAACATTATTTCTTTCTATCTCTTTTCCGTTGCTGTGCCTGATTACGTCAATTATCCGCAGAGAGACTGACCAGTCAGTGATTCAGATCGGATGGCATTCCCCTATAGTTTGTCCGTCAATGGCATCTCTGTTAAGTCAAGACAGTGACACTGTGGCCCTATGCCTCTGTACGCATCACACTTGTGTGTGTGTGTGTGTGTGTGTGTGTGTGTGTGAGGCAGACAGCTGCTGCCACACTTGGAGGGGCCTCTTCAATTTCGTCCCACCCTGTCCCCACTCCCTCTCCCTCCTTATACACAAACACGTTCACTTTACGTACCACTTCTGGAACCGAAGGACTTTTCGAGATGTGGACTTGATCTTCAAACTCCGCAGAAGTTCAAGGGATTTTTGCAGAAAAGGGCCAGTTTGGATGCTTTTAGGATCTAAAGGTGACCAGCTGTGGCCGTTGTTGTTTGGGAAACGGAGCATCTCTTCTCCTCAGATTGTTCTTCATCTGAGAGTCTTTGGCTTCATGTGCTTTTACAGGCTTTTTGACGTTAATCAAAATGGAACAGGCACTTAGCACAGGTGGATAAACTCTACACTCTCTGTGCCTGCGCTGGATTCAGGAGCCGGGACTCAAGGTAGGACTGATGTATTGCAAAACCAGAGCAGGATGGCCGGATTGGTGTCATGTGGGAGTGTTTTTGTCTGAAATGAGGACATCTTACTTTACTGACAAAGGCGAGTTAGATACCAGCCTTGTGTGTGTGTGTGTGTGTGTGTGTGTGTGTGTGTGTGTGTGAGAGAGAGAGAGAGAGAGTTGGTGCACAAATGAGAGTGATGTTTATGGCTCACTCAGCTTGGCCACTTTCCTCCAAAATGAAGACATTGCTTCTCCTCTTTAGATTTCTCTATTGTAGCTGCCAAAAAAAAGTCTATTCTAATATTTTTCTCTTGTCTGGACAGACTACAGTTTGCAGATTACACTTTTTTTTAAGGGTCAGTGTCATATATGTGTCCAAGATACAAAATGAACAGATCTTTGTATGCATATAGGTCTCAGATGTAATAAATTTTATAGTTTCAATATCTTTTTAATTGTATGACTGAAAATGTCAAGATTTCCCATACACCTTAAATACATTTGAGTGTGCACATCTTAATCATAATTAAAAAAAAATAGACATTCTACAACCTAAACTTTTCTATGATAAGGATGTTAACATAACATGAGTGTTTTATAGGTTAGTATACGTTTTTAAGTATACATTTTTTTGGGATGAATAAATATTATAATGTCATCGACCCTTGTAATTTATTTGTTTATTTAAAAAAAAAAAAGGTTCCCATTCTATTGATTTAAACTTCAATATTCTTGTTTGACGTGAGTTCTCTCGAATGGTCACGGTTCACCAAGCAGTTCTCTGGAAGATCTTTTGTTCCGTCTTTGTCGTTGTACCCACGTAAGCTGATCCGTGTGACAGGTTAGCCGGGGCTCTCTCCTGCCAGTAAACATACACATGCACACACTATCTGTGTAATATGAGCTTCCAATGCTTTGTTTTGAAGCAGCGGCTGGAATCTAAAAGACCTCTGTGTTGGTTTAACCATAGTAGAGGAGCAAAGCTTATCCTGTTAATTGCAGGACTTGTCCTGTCACACTCCATCTAGACTTGTTTTACCTCTTATTGTTTCATTTTGAGTCTATATCGCTGTTAGCAGAGTGAAATGTTCAGCCTGTTGAGCTTTCCAAATTTAATAAGAGGCGACATGATGCTCGGATGATACTTTTTCCGGGAAATTTAGGTCACATCACACAATTAGGTCTATCATGCTGATCAGTTGTTGAGTGTCGTGTGTGTGTGTGTGTGTGTGTGTGTGTGTGTGTGTGTGTGTGTGTGTGTGTGTGTGTGTGTGTGTGTGTGTGTGTGTGTGTGTGTGTGTGTGTGTGTGTGTGTGTGTGTGTGTGTGTGTGTGTGTGTGTGTGTTTGGTTTGGCATGGCGGGGCTGTTGCCTCTTGTGTTGCCGTGTGGTGGGGTGATATCCAGAGGGCCAGAGCTTGGCTCTCTAACAAAGAGAACCCTGTGGATGGAAAAACAGCTGAGAGGGGGTAAGAGGGGGTAAAGTACGGCATTGTTAATCCCCTCCAAACCTGATGGTAAAAAATAAACAACAACACAGATTGAGATTCCTGGCAGTCTGGCACTTTAATGACAGAAGCCTTTGATCTTTTACTCAGGGTTAATTTCCTAATCTCGTTTAAGACACAGTGGTCTGTTGAAGTTTAAGAGCAAATCTAAGAAAAACTTTTCCCCCTGTTTGAAACTTCATTTTTGTAACACATTTGCTGTATTTAGGTCTTATATCGAATATCTACTAGGGCTGTGCAGCTCATCTAAGTAAAACGAAGTACTCATTTTGAACCAAAAAGGCCTAATTGGTTTTAATAGTTGCATTTTAAAACACTATTCAAATCATTTTTGAATAATGTTTTGAATGTAGTTAAATGCACTCTTCACTACAACTGCCATTTGATTATTTACATTGAAAATTAAAAGAATAAAAAAACATACAAATACATTATATTATGTTGGGAACACTTGTTTATTAACTTTGACTTTTCTCTCAATATATTCCTAATTTGCTGCTTATTAATAGTTAAGGTAGTTGTTAAATTTAAGCATTAGGATTAGGGAGGTAGAATAAGCCTCGATTACTACTTATAAATGGCTGATATAATGTGTATGCTAATAAGCATCTTCTTAAACAACCTTAAAATAAAGTGTTGCTATTGTTAATATTTGTAAGTTTTGATTTATTGTAAATATTTTAGCTTATGTAAGCTTGTTGCAATTTAATATCTGTGAAATATACATGATGCTTGTCATTATTTTTAACTAGTAGTTTCATTGGAGTATTCGATTACTTATTACTGTAATATATAACTAAGCTATCACTGTAGTTTGGGGATATATTTGCTATCGCTATAAATTATTTGCTTAGTAGCATGCATATTGCTACCATATTGGCATATTGGTTCTTAAAATAAAGTGTGACCATTATTTAAATAATACAATATATAAATAATAACTTTCTTGTCGACCATTATGCCACACAGTGTTATTTATTCAGTTTAATTCTATCTTTTTGTAAATGGATGTTTTTCCCCCCCTCCATCTAATGATTTTATTTCATTCTTATGAAGCTTTTCGTTTTCACATGTTGCCCTCTTTTATTTTGTTCCCACCATGTTTTACATCCACCCATCTGATAGATTGATGTAGGCTAGTTTTTTAAGAGTTGAACTGCTGCCCCCTTCGCTTTGTCACAATCCATGACATTTTGAACTCTGCTTTTTATACAAAACCAGCATTTCCATTTTCCCTCTCTTTTAAATGGGAGAATGCATGCATAATCAAGCTGTAATTGTCAGTTACCTCTTTTAGCTGAGTGCTTTGCAGGCTTTCGGGTGGTGTTAAATTAAAGTCTGTCTGCAGAGGGTTTAGCCAGTATCTCTAAACAGAGTTTTGCCAGAGCGAGCCCACAATGTCCACAGCATGAGGCTGGATCAATAGAACCAGATGTCACAAAAACACCTGCAATGATTTTTTTTTGCCTAATTTTGAACTCCTGCAGTGACTTTTGTATGCTTGAAATATCTCACAATGCTTTTTCTGCAGTTAGTCAGTGTTAATTTGGGATGGTTCTCATGCAATATTATTACATAACAGCATGAATATTCTAGAGAGGCCAGTCTGATGAACTTTTCGTATTCTGTGGACATGTTGTATGTTCAGTCTGAACTCCAGATTTGTTTGATTCACATGGAGATGAAGTATGGGGAAAAAATTGCAATGATAGGTATGGCTGCTGTAATAATGGAAGTCTTGGCTTTAAGTTAATATAACCTTTTTGATTTCCTTTTTCGTGTATAACCAGACTCATTTATCTGAAACTTTGTCAAGATGGCTGATGGCTGTTTAGTGGACCATATTGGTCCAAATTGGTCATGAGAATCATTCAATAAGTGGCTTCTTCATTAGTCACGCGACCCTTGAATCAAATGGTTCTCGTCTCTCCTTTCAGGCATGGAAGAAGCGATGGTTTGTTCTGCGCAGTGGGAGGCTGACAGGAGACCCAGATGTGCTGGAGTATTACAAGAATGACCATGCCAAGAAGCCCATCCGCGTGATTGATCTGAACCTGTGCGAGCAGGTGGACGCCGGTCTCACTTTCAACAAGAAGGACCTGGAGCACAGCTTCATCTTTGACATCAAGACTATCGACAGGATCTTTTACCTGGTGGCAGACACTGAAGAGGAGATGAACAAGTGGGTGCGCTGCATCTGTGATATCTGTGGCTTCAACCCCACCGATTCGGAAGGTAAACCTTGCCGCATGCAAACACACACACAGGAATTCAATGATTATGATTTCAGACAGTTGCGTTAAATAGTCCTTTAAGTAATTTTGAGGAAAATATTGAAAATCCAATTTCATTTCCAAGTAATGGAATAATAAATCTATCTAAAAGAGTGTTTTCTAAAGATGTTTACACAGGTTGTGTTAGTGAGCATCGGTTATATGGCATCGGAAATCACACGATGTACACCTGCACTTATAGCAGTCATAGATCTTACCTTAATCGGCCATAACTAAATAATAACAATACCAAGCAGTGGTCAATATTTCATAAAATACTACTGCAAAACTCATAATATACATCTTCAATGGTACATTGTCATATGTACTACCAGTTTGAAACTACAGTGACGTCTCTCGAGAAAAGAAACGCTTGTGAGAGTCTGCTACAAATCATTTGGCTTATATGTTCAATATATTCAGGTTTCATTTCCTCTGACGATGAAGCTGAATTTTCAGTTTTCTGAATTTTTGAGCTTCAGCGTCAGATGATCTTTCAAAATTAATTCTAATATCCTAATTTGCTGATCAGGAAACATGTCTTATTATGGATTATTGATTGAAACTCTGTTTTTGGAATTGATACTATAGAAAGCTGAATTGAGTACTTTATATTTAGAAAATAATTATTTTATTGACACATGTGTGGCTTGAACCGATTGCAGGCATTCACTGTAATGCAGATACTAAATCGAAGTGCCAAAGCCCAAGTGTCCCCCTCAGATTGAGTAATTGTGGCACCTCGGGGTCTCCATGAGCTCAGCAGTATTGATCTCAGATGCTGTCGGTTCACTGTGGCCTTCTTGTCTTCAGGACTTCTTGATGTGAAGTCCTGAAGCTTTGGTTTCTAATGAGGAAGTGCTTATCTCTGCGCTACGGCTTTGGAAAATGCTTGTGGTCGTACATCTGTCCTTCACCGTTTGGTGAACTTTTGCTACCTTATGAAAAATGAACTTCAAAATTGGAGGAAATCCAAAGAATCTAAAAAATCCAAAGAAAAAGAGAAATCCAAAGTCTTTTTTTTTAATCATGATACTTATGTTATTGCCAGCTGTATACATTTTGGCGCAGGTGTGTATTTTATTGGAATTTTACTATTTCATTCCAATTCCATATTTCGCACTAGATAAATTTTTTTTTTCTTTTAGCACCTTTTGGACAAAAATGTCCCAATCGAAACCCATTAAAACTGCTATTATCGCAGTGCTGTTTAACTGTGAAATTATGCAATTGTTCTTAAGGCTTTCATTCTGTTGGCAAGGCTTCAAAATGTTTTTTTTTTTTTTTTTTTTTTTTTTTGAGGTTTGGTCTATAAAGCAAATACTCGCTTTATTCCTGTTTTATTATAGTGCAAACTGGATAAATAATGCAACTATAATTGTGTGGGTGTGTTGGTATGGATGTCAGATTATGGTTTGTATCTGTGTCATAAAAAATATTGAGTGTGTTTGCTTGTGTGGTCTTGTAATATTTAAGAGAGAAAAACTCCACTACAAATCACAAATCAACCACTGTGTGCACCGGCAGAGTTTTGCTGGCATCTAATGGGGAAAATTTTGTACTGTGCCCAAACAAAATCTTACTGTAAGCTATTTTTTTGAGATATCAACCTCAAATTTAAAACGCAACTTGTTTCGACTTGTTTTAAATTTTATGTAATTGTAATTTTTATTAAATAGCTTTAGCTCTATAAGTGCAGATCTTGGCATAATTTGTGAATATTAATTTGGCCATGCATGCTTTGTTTGGAAGCCTACTTCTCAGCTTGACAACCAATTAGTTAAAAAGTTAAGCCTTCTGGGAAAACATTACATAATAATTAATATTAATGATCAATGCCTCTGCAGTAATTGGCCGAATTTGGCAACTGAATTTGGTATTGTGACACCTCTAATGTTAAAATGCTAATTGATAACGCATTATATCAAAAATGGAACTGTCAGTTTTTTCAATTTTGATATACACAGAAGCCTGCCGTTATTAGCCACCAGCACTAAACAGGGTACCGAGAATGCAAATATGTAGGGGGGGATTTTCCAGGGCTTGGATGATTCAGCAGAGCAAGCCTGACAAACAAGAGCGGGGAGGGAAGAAGAATGAGGGAAGGAGGAAAACTGGGAAAAAAAAAAGTGAAGAGACCGAAAGAGACAAAGTGGCCCTGACAGCCTTGAGCTGCCTGCACTTAGAAAGAGTCAAATGCACCCAGTGAGTGAGTGGGTGTGTGTGGGTGTCAATGTGTGTGCGCACAAGTTACGTGTTTGTGTGCGTTTTACTGAGTAACTGAAAGCAGAGTTTGAAGAGAGACTTGTAGAAAAACACGCACAACCACCCCGTTCGCCGCTCTCCACTGACCTTGAGAGGAGGCTGTTCAAAGAGAGATGGAAATAAAAATAAAAAGTCACAGATAAAGCTCTTTTAAAAGAACGTAGACAAAAAAGCTTTACAAGTTATCCTAGATGCCACATAAAAACCGAGACTCCGTCGTGGATTAGTGGCGCTTTCGTTAGCGTCTTGTGTTCAGGGTTCCTCTCTGCTTTTTCACACGGCCTGTGTAGGACGGAGGCCTTAACCTTTTAAAAAAATAAATATTTAATTATCCTTCAAAGTGACATGGTCGCCGCTGCTCTCGATCAGAATGTCGTCTTAAGAACATCTGGATAATTGAACATGATTCCAGTCAATTTATTGTAAATTGCTGATGAAATCGAAGGGGAAATATCTGTAAGATTTTTAAACTTTGGCAAAATTGTTAATGAAGAATGTGTTATTGCTTTGTTTTTATTCAGATAGATAGATACTGTAATGTTTTTTGTACTTTCTTCCATCTAATATACTTTGAAACCACACATTGTAAATATTAGAAATGTACTTAATATTAGTATTTTGATTTCCTATTTAAGCATACAATATATTTTGCAATCACAGTGTATTTTCTTCATTTCTTCGCTTTGCTTATTAAAAAGTGTATCTTAAAGCTTATGATCTCATAAAGTGTGAAGCTTAGCGATAATCTCTCTTATCTTCTTCTCTCTGCAGATTCCGCAAAGATCTCTCACCAAGTAAATGTGCCAGCGGGTCTGGTGGTGGATATGGCCCCTAGTGGAGGGCCAGGAGGAGCCTTAGGGGCTTCGGCACTGGCCAACCTGCCTCCTCCCTACCAGCCTGTCAGCATCAGACCCTTGGGGTCCTCCTCCAGTCTGGATGAGCCTCAGGACTACCTTTGGCTGCTCAACTGTGAGAGCAAGAAACCTGAGCCTAACAGGTAAGACACAACGTCTGGGCTTTGTGTACCTTGGCTATTTTAGTGCGTGGCTCATCCAACAATTTGTAATGTAGGCCTGTTACTGTTTTGAGTCTGTTGTTTTTCAATCTGCTGTTATATAATGCGAATACCGCCCACTCTTGCTAAGACGCTGCCTTCAGGACATTCAGGTGCTATGGCTGAAAACCTGGATAAACGAGATTCATTGTGTTTTTGTGTGTGGTGTAGTCCAGTGGTTCCTCTTGCTCTAGGAGAGGAGGAGCAGGAATACCTGCTTCTGGAAGAGTGTGAGAGCAGGAGCGCTCCTCCTGACTGTCAGTGAGTGAAGAGCATCAGTGTGAAGAATACTAAACACACACACACACACACACACTGGCCAACAGCCAAATACTGGTATTTTTACCTGAAAATCTGCACACTTATTATAACAACTTACTAAAATATATATATTCTACTGAGAGTTGACTAAAATGGGTTGGTATGTTTCCTTGCCTTTAGTGCTTGAAAGAGTGTGTGTGCACAGTTTGAACAACGACTTGTGTAAAATATGACCTGCATGTTTGTGTTTGGCACTAACCTTGCCAGTTCTAGTTGTACAGCGAGAAGCTTTCTGGAATACTCGATAATGTTTGGTTATTCATTGCCTTTTGTGATCAAATATTGTGTAATGTTGCTAGGCTCCATTTGCCCGTAGTCCATGGCAACGAATGAACACTACTAGTTTAATGTCCCACGTTAAACTAGTAGTATGTTCTATCACTAGTTCTATAAAATCTATAATTTATGTCCTTTCATTTATAAGTGCAATCAATTGTTAGCGTAGTTATCATCGCTATTTTTCGTGTAGTCATGAATTGCAGTTAATGTAAGTTAGTGAGGGTTTTTAACTTTGCGACAAACTACTAAATGCCAATTTGCTGTGTAACAAGTGATAATAAGATGAACCATTACAGGATTCAGTTATTATGCCATAATTTCAGACAGAAATTAGGGATGTAACAATTCAATTTTCTTACAGTAAATGAGAAGGTGTCCTTTTATTAGGCTATTGCTGCACAAAAATGAAATTGAAACAACGAAACTAGGATTGGGTGATATGATAATTTTTCATATTGTCATATCGCCAGCCTGGGAGATCACAGATAAGCGATATTATCATGGTAACTTGGTGGGGCCAAGAAAGAGACTTTCTGTACTCGTCACAGGCTATTTCCTAATTTGGTGATCTTAAACCATGCGTGCATGAGAGAGAGAGCATGGAAGCACCGATAACCAAAATAATATGCTTTCAAACGTACTGGAAATTGTTGTTAAAAAATATTTAAAACAGCTAGTTCATATATTGGGATACAGCAGTCAGGATCACATGTCCTACTGTTATAACGTCCACGCTGATGCGATAAACTCGTCAGTTCAAAAATGAGTCAAGGTGAAAATCAAAAGTAGATGGTCAGTTCGGAGATACATTTATTTAAACTCCTACTTCAATTTTATAGCTATTTGTTTGTCATTTAAACCAATTTGAATCGTGACACATTTGAATGGATTTTCAGCTGGCTCATGGTTCATCGTTACATCCCTAACGGACATCTTTTACTTGCCTGTTAATTAAAAATACAAAGATTATTGTGATTTTCCTGATGGCATAAAGTAGGACGTATGTGTTTGAAGGGGTGTTTTTGTCTTTGTATTGATGAGCAAGTTGTTTGTTTTAATATATTTAGCTTATTTGTTTAAGCTACTTAATGAATAACCTGTATCTCTTGCGTTGGTTTCTTTACAGGGCGCATGGCGAATGCTCCAAGTCTACCTCCTCCGAACCCGACTGTAATGACAACCTCCCTTCCCACCACACGCCCACTTCCTCCTCCTCCAAGCACGCCTCGGTCAATGGTTTCTTTTCTACCCAGCATGCCGCTGGGCTCTATGATTCTCCTCCTTCGCGCGGGCAGTCGTTGTCGGCCGACTCACAGGGTCTTTACCACCTACCCCGAAGCTACTCTCAGGACACTGTGCTGCTGCCGAAGTCGGCGTCCTCCCCTCCCGCTCCTGAAGGTGAGCCCGGTGAACTCTATGTCTTTAACACACCTGGTCGTAAACCCTCTTTAGAGGCCCAGTTGCGGAACTTGTCAGTTAGCTATGATATTCCACCTACACCTGGAAGTAACTGCACCTACCAGATTCCCCGTACTGCTGGGGTGGAGGCTGTTTCAGGGACCACAGACGTGGTACCGCCCCCTCGTCCGCCTAAGCCTTTACTGACCACAGGAACAGTCCCACCTGAGCGGTCACCCACGGACACGTATGTGGTGCCACGGTCAGTGTCTGAGACTGATGGGAATTACTGCGTGCCATCTAGTACAGGAGGGAACAAAGCGCTAAGGAGCAACACCATTGGTACAGTGGATTCTACACGTCTACGTAAAGGTAGGAGCATAGAATTTATCCAAGTCACCTGATCAATTTCACTATCATTATGAAACAGTACAAGCTCAAAATCTCTAGAAGTCTAAGCTGCCTAAAGGTTTGAAACGTCACTCGTAAAAATATATATTAAAAAACACCACTTATTAGCAATAGTTCATCTGAAAATCTTGTCATTAGTTTGATCATCATTTTTGAGGAAATCCGTGAGCTTTCTGACTTTTGGATTTATTTTACCGTTCATGAACAGATACAGTTTAAATGCTGATGTCAGTATTGTGGACATCTATTTTTTGAGATCTTAAATTCTGATGTTATTTACTATTTTTTATTTTCTGGCAAATTATTTTTTGTGTTAGGCCTATTTTCAATAAGACGACATCAAGCTGTTCGTGCTGCAACAATGGGTTATGTAGTCATGAGTGGGTCCATCTAGTGTTGTTTGGTGGAATTGGTGGAATTCTTCACACATGCCTCCATAATAATGCAGAACTAATACACACACACACACACACACACACACACATATATATATATATATATATGCATGCTGTGAAAGGACATGAAAAGTCATGAAACTAAAAGCCTGGAATAATGACCGCTGAAAATTCTATATTTGTAACAGAAATGAAATACATTTTAAAATGTATTAAAATAGTAATAATATTTCAAAATGTAATTTAGCCTTGCTGAGCGTAAGAGAGATGGTTCTTTCGACTGCACTCATTTAATTTGTATTTATTTCACAGATTACGGATCTCAAGACTGCTATGATATACCCCGTCCCTTCCCCCCAGATAAAAGTTGCTCTTTTGATTTTAATGAAAGCTTCAACAACTATTTTGTAAGTTTTTCTAAGCTTCATCTATTTTACAGAATTTAGGATCTTCTTTCTGTTTTACAAATGTGCTTCAAATGAATCCCTAACGGTTTCTTCTCTGTTCTTGGATGCATGTAGAAGAATAAAGGCATGGTGCCAGTAGGAGGTGTTTCCACTGAGGAGATGGATGAGAACTATGTGCCCATGAGCGTCCACTCTTCATCACATCAACGCTCCGGCAGCCTATCAGAACCCATCCAGGAGCCCAACTATGTGCCCATGACACCGGGCACAGTGGAGTTCTCCTCTCTCGGAAAACAGGTGCCCCCTCCAGCCCACATGGGCTTCCGCTCCAGTCCCAAGACCCCACCTCGCATACCGGTGCACATACCTGAATGCCAACCTCCGCCTGTAGACCGCCACCTCAAACCTGACCGTAAAGGTGAGCTTTAGAGAGATTAGGTTCTTCTTGTGCCGTGTGTGTTTGTAAGTATAAGGAGGGCTTGCGTTAATGTGTACAATGCTTGCATCTCTTCAGCACAGCAAATCTCATTACCACCTTTTTAACTAACAGGTGCCGGCCCATGCTTATGAAACATTTCTTCCATCTTTAATCGAGTTCTCGGTCTGCTTGTTGCTGTGCGAACATAACACGCACTACAGATCTTTCAACTCGCTTAGCGAACTCGTCTGCACTGCTGTTTCAATGACCTTTGCGTTTTAATCATTAGCATGTGACCTCACAAATAAAAGAAGCTATTGTCTATAGACTCTGAGCCCTGGGTATGAGGGAGCCTGTCTGCGCCGTTAGCCTGGAGCGGTCACCTCTGTCCCCATTGTGCCTTAGTGAAAGACCTCTTTGATGGCCAGACCTGCGAGGGGAATTTCAATCTGGTCTGAGAGAAAAAGGGGACGTGCTGAAAGTTGCACAAGCGGGCCGAAACATCAGCAGCCAGCTGGGACAGCACTATTGATCTAAACATTAATGGAAGCAGCTTTCTGCACTCATCCGAAACCATTGTGTATCTTCAATTGCGTGTTACGGTTTCCGAGCGCTGGCTAATGCAAGATACAGCATGTTACGTGCAGAGTAGATGCACCACTTGGCCATAACTGAAAGATCCTCATATTATTTTGATGCTTTCAGTGACACCCATAACTAGCGAGCAGCAATACAATCGTAGACAGATATGCCATAGCATTAATTATGCATAAATGCAAGGTGTGTATGCTGGAAATTAGTATTACTCGTTACCAAAGGCTATAGAAAAAACAAAGACGCGTCACTCTTTTAGTTCTGAATGAGTAAAATGCAAAGCTCAGTATGGCTGCTCTATCGAATCAAGCCCCGCCTTCTCAGCAAAAGAGCCAATCACTAATTGGTGAAGTCAGCACATCACCGAATTCCTGGTTGCTATAGAAACAGTCAGCGCTCTGAGATGTCCGCTTTGGACTGCACATGTGCAATGGCTTTTTAATGCAATTTGAGCAACATAAACAACAAACTCATAAAGAACTCAAATAAAGGCTATAAAAAAAGGTTGTGTAAGATGCAAACTACTATAAAAACACATTACCCAAATACATAGCTTGATGTGCATCATCAGTCATTTGACATTGCCTTAAGTCATGTGACTCAATAATTAGCTCGGTCAATCAGACATATATTTAATCATATACTACAATGGCCATTTTATTCTCGTGAAAAGATGGAAAGATGCTTCGTTTGCTAATTTTTCCACCATATTACCTTTAGTATTGAAACACCCATTCACAGTTTTCCCTCAATAAACTCCTAATTTGCTGCTTATTAATAGCTAGTAAGGTAATTGTTAATTTTAGATATCGGGTCAAGTTAAGGGATCTAGAACATATTTGTACAGTTTAAGGCAATAACACCTGCCAGCGAGTACTAATAAACATTCATATGCTAGTAGTATTAATGATAATAAGCAACTAGTTCATAGTGATTAAAGTAAGGTGTGACCTAAATGTTGAGGTGTCCACAGGTTTTTTGGCCAAGTAGTGCATGTAGGGTGCTATAGGGTCTTCTTCAAAATCACATATTTCTATGTTCTAAACATGGGCCAAGCACAATACTAACAGTTTTCACATCATTCTGAAATGCTCAGCGTCCTTTCTAATGCTCTTCAGACCGCAGCTTATTGTACTTGTCGTGTATTTGCAAGCTTTTTCTGAACATGGTGGGATTCAAATGGCTTTGGTGGCATTGCATAGACGGTTGTTGGGTACATGGTGTCTTAGTGTGTTTGTGCTCTCTCTACGCTTTTATTGGCTGTCCTATATTAGCCTATAAGTTTCTCTCTCTTTCTATTTCAAACTTTTACCTGAACGGTCTCCTTCAATCTTGGAAATGGTTGTTACATTCTGCTCTTTTTTTGTTTTGTATTTGGCCAGTTGTTTAATTGTGGCCGTCATCACTGTTGACTTGTGGTATTTTCTTGTGGCAGCTATATGCATACAGCAGAAGAAATAGTTGATTTAATTTTGCTAAAGACATTACTGATCCCTTCTGTCTGTCTGAGGCACATGCTGGCGTGTCGTCGGTTGGTGTGAATGCTTTCCTCACCCACGTGTGTCTGTTTAACCCTGTGCATGTCCGTCTTTGTGGGGAAGCCTTGTTCATCGCATGTCTTAAATGCATGAAGAGCTGTTGCCATGGCAGCAGCCCAACACATATTTGTTCGGCGAAAGAGAAGAGGCACGAGTGATGGAGGTGGCCGTGATTGTGCTAAATTGCATGGGTGTGAAGTTTAGAAGAAGACAAGGCCGATTCTTTCCAAGGAGACATGTAACAAAGAAGTTTTCTCTTACCAATTCAGGTCAGAGCCCTAAAATAAACAGACCAGTCGGTCTTGAGCGAACCGACTCCCAAACCATAGGTGAAATCCCAAGACGGCGTAAGGGTACGTACTCTCACTGTCTGCCGCCTCGGTTCTGAGGTCTGTATTTGTGAAGGTTTCAATAAGCTCTAATTGTGAATGATACATTGAATGCACTAATAGAACAGATTTCATTTAAAAACTGGCCTTTAACTGCATGTTTGATTGACAGCTGTCAAGAATTTGATTATAGTAAATTGGGAATATGGATCATTTGACACAGCAAAGGATATGGTTCTAACTAGGGACCTAATATGTTCCATTTGCTTTTATTTTAAAGGGAAAGTTCACCCAAAAATGTAACTAAATGTTGTCATTTAATTACTCACCCTCATGCCTTTCATCTTCAGAATACAAATTAAGATATTGAATGAAATCCCGAGAGCTTTCTGACCCCACATAGGACTGCATAGTCCTTTTCAGTGGTTCAACGTACATTTTATGTAGCTATGAGAATTCTTCTTGTGCACAAATAAAACACAGTAACTCTATAGTTCTTCTCTTCTTTGTTTTGTCTTTTTTTTGTGCAATTTAGGGTTGAACCACTGATGTCACATTGACTATTTTAATTATGTCCTTACTACCTTTCTTGGTCTTGAACATTTCTGCTGTGTTGTTGTCTATGCCAGGTCAGAAAGCTCTCGGATTTCAGAACAAAAAATCTTAATTTTGTCCCGAAGATGAGGTTTACTTTGCTGTTGTTTTCATTTATACATTTATGAAACTCTAAATCAAATATAAATGCGTTAAAAATGACTGCTATTAAGTTTTAACGTTGTAAGTTACTTGGAATTTATTTGGACAGAGAATCAAATATTTATTATAATTAATTTGTTTACTGTTAAATATTGTACATTTTGTAATTTATTTAGACAAAATATATATCTAGCCAAAATTAAAAGTATTTAATATCATTTGTTGGTTATTGGAAATAAAGTGAATACTGGTACATCTCTAGTTCTTATATTTCATAGTGCTAAATATTGCACATTGCAGTTGAATTATAATGAAAGTGACAACTGTATTTTGTACTCGGATTCACTTTTTTAAATGTTCTATACTTATAACCATATATATTGCACAACGTTTACTGGTTTAAGGCATTATTTGCATCTTTACAGAAAGGGGTTATGCACTCTGCATGTTCTTTTATACAGAGAGAGTGCTAAAGCTACTTCATTGTAAATATGGTAGCCTATCTTAACAAACATTCACTACCTGCAGTGTATAGAGGAACTTGGCTTTCCACTTATAACTAAGACACTGATGCCGTTGCCTATCCATTGCTTTGTCTATAGTGTGCACAGATTGCAGTTCCTGTGAAGGAGGTTGGATTTATTTCTTAAATGGTTGGTCTGCTGGTTATTAAGCTATTGAATTTGTGATAGATGAGGTTTTAAGGTTCTGGTAGAGTGATGCTTTTGCTTAACTGGTGGAGAGAAGCTAACACAATTGATATCGCAGGTACTGTAAAACTAACTGATTAACATTTGACACTTAATCATCAGCGTCTCTACAAACACCTTTCACTGTCAAACTGCTCACTGACCAACGAGTCATAAACATCGTAAACACTTAACCAACACATTTGCATAAGCATTTTTGAGTCATATTTACAAGAACTCAAAGTGGGCGGATGAATCTTATTATGACTAACAGTGTGAAGAGCAATCCAGGTGTCTGGGTAAAATCTCGGGAGCTTTATTGGATACACCTGCCATCGCGAAAGATACACTGTTGATCAGAGGTTTGGGCGGGGGGATTCGAAAAAGCTCCCCAACCTTTTGCTAATCAAGGCTGCATTTATTTGATCAAAAACGGAAATAACTGTTTTTAGCATATTTTATAATCCTGAATTTTCAGCAGTCATTACTCCAGAGTCCAAACTAACTGAAAAAAAAAAATACAAATCTTCACAAGAGGTGAACTCTATCAACTTTGGAGTTTTGACGGCACCCATTCACTGCAGGTGAAGTGCTACCAGAGCAGTACATAGATGGCTGAAAAAAACAAAAAAACAAAGTGAAACATCAAAAATAATATGCAGGTTTAATGCAGTTTTTCAAGAAATGATCATAATACCATATATATTATTTAGCAGAAACTCACTCAAGCGACATTTTGTGCCCAAAAAGTTCAGCTAGGGCCTTGAGATGCATATCAGTCTGTGCTTTCTTCTCTCACATACTGGCACCAGCTGGTGTGGGTTTCAGCCAGCTACAGCTACTTCTCAGTTGCCAGATTGGGTGTATCTCAGCTCAGCAGAGTTTTGGGCCAGCTGCAATAACTAAATCAGATGCTGCTTATATGTGAGAAGATGAGGAAAAGAGGATATGTGTGATCATCACTCATTTTTGACCTTCCTTTGCAGTGGCCTTTCTTTTTATCTTTTCCAGTTTTCTCTCAGGTGTGATTTCAGTTCTCATGGCTTTATCCTGTATTTGATTCGGTTCTTAAGTGGGGGGAAAAAACTGAAACGTTCCTGTCTCGCAGAAGAAATAAGACTTATTTACTTTTCACTTGCATTATTTTTCAAATAGCACACATCGCCCTCTACTGTCTAACAATAGAGAACCAGCATCTACGTGTATAAATCTGAATTAGTTTTTCACACACCATTTAATCGTAATTTATTTATATCATCACTTGTCTTGTTGATAACGATCATGTATTAATCCAAACCTGGTGTTGTGTCATTGTGAAAATGTTTTTTTTTTTTCTCATTAAACCGCTGGGTTTTTTTGCAGTTAAGCCGGCCCCTTTGGAGATCAAGCCTGTAGCTGAATGGGAGGAGTACACGGCGCCGGTCCGTTCCCCCGTGACCAGGTCCTTCACGAGGGAGTAAGTGTCAGGCATGCTTCCACTCAAACAGATCCGTATTTAAGCATGGTTCTGCATGGCCTCCACACCACAGACTCCACAGGCTAAACTAATCATTCATGCATTCCTGTAGTCTTGTCCTAACATCCCATAATAGTAAAATGGTAGCGATGATAGTAAAACGTCGCCGTAATTTATGTTCATAAGTGATTCGACTGTCATCACTACCTAAGACCACATAATAACAAAAGCGGTGGTGATGACAGCGCAATAAAGGCATGAATTGTGTTCTTGAATTATTTATTGAATTAATACATTGATGTAGGTGCCGCGTGGCTCATGTGGCTGGAGCGCTGGAAGTGTGTGTGAATCAGCGTCACTGAAGGTCTTTTTGACTGCCTGTGTGTGTTGGGTTCTACGTTATCAGTCAAAGACATCCAGCTCAGATCTTGCATTAATCCACACAGAGAGAGTTTCTGTTTTGTGTGTGTGTGTGTGTGTGTGTGTGTGTGTGTGTGTGTGTGTGTGTGTGTGTGTGTGTGTGTGTGTGTGTGTGTGTGTGTGTGTGTGTGCGCGTGCGCGTGTGCGGCCGTGTAAAAGTTGTCTTGCTGCTCAGCCCCTCTAGGTATACCGCGGCCCCCAGACCGCCCTCGGGGCATAGCAGTCTCTCCAGCAGCGACTCCGACGACTGTGATGAGAATTATGTAACCATGCAACACGCTAATATGTCTACAGATGAACCAGTATGTAAAACAAAAAACACCACAGCTTCTGTTCCACTCAATTATAAATAATTCATGCATTCACAACTGGAATATTTTCAGTTTGTATATACGTGTATTAATTTAATGGGTATAAATTATAGAACATATATACAATTGGCCGTTGGTAGTCTCTTATGCTCATCGGGGTTGTAATTTATTTGGTTCAGTCGTGAGTGTCACATGATCCTTCAGAAATGATTCTGATATGCTGATTTCATGCTCAAGAAACATTTTTTAAAAACAGTTGAAACAAGCATTTTTAAGATAAATAGAAAGTTCACAAAAAATCGGTATTTTGTATAATATAATTTTTCTTATTTTTATATATATATATATATATATTAGGCATTAAGGTTAGAGTTGAGAAATTTAGTGGTGGTGGTCTTTCAAAAGACTGGATAGAAAAAGACCCGTCACAGTTTTCCTTCCTTTTACTTTTCTTTTTTCTCCAGGTTTATCTTTTATTTCTGTTATGTCTTTCTACAATTTCTTTTTTCAGTTTTCTTTGTTTCACCTGAAAGGCCTTTCTTCTTTGTTGTGCATACCTTAGTGAAAAAAATCAAATACTAAAATGTACTTTCAATACATTTTTTCTCATGCCAAGTATACTACGAATACATTTACAAATTTATGTATTTGATAGAAATGGCATGCAGTTGTACTTTTGGTATACTAAGCAAGTAAATTGGAACATTTGAATTTGAACTTAATGCATTTGAATCACTTTGAATTAACGTCATATTGAAGTGTATTTGATTGTGCTACTATTGCAAGCATACTTCAGGTACACTTTAAAAATCCTGCATTATCCAGAGATCATATAATCCTCATCAATAGTCTAAACACATTTTAAGCTTAATATTAAGAAATGCACATTTTGCACAATACTCCAAATAAAGTTTAATAAGAACTTTTATGTTAATACATTTAAACGATACTTAGTATGAAATAAGTGTATTTTAAATATATGACTTCTTTACTAGGGTGATAAGGAGCTTTTTGTGCATGGCTTTGTTTTGTTTGCTAACATGTTAGCATGCAGCAGTAAAACTGTTGATAACACTGCACAGTATGGCTTTTGATGCACTGGATACAGTATTTCGAGGAGACATTTCGCTACTTCATTTCTATTTCTTATTCCCAGCATTCTGTTCCTCGCATTCTTCTGTGGATCCTCTTGTCTGCCTCATCTGCATTTTGCATTTTTCATTTCTAGTTTCTCTCTCATTTGTTTTCTGTTTACTCTTTGATTTCTCTGCTCCTCCTCTCCTCCCTGTTTCTCTATTCTGTAGAGAAGAGTCCTTCTACTGTACAGTTCCCATCACTCCTATAAAGAGAGAAGTGTCAGGTCTAGACCACCTGGATGAGGTGAGCAGGGTTATGAAGGCGGATTGAACCACACTCTGGATGCGTGTTTTCAAGGGATAGGAATCTTATACTCGTCCTAACCAAGCCAATGGTGACCGTTAGCTGTTTCAAAATATCTTCTTTTGCGTTCAGCAGACGAAATACATTTATACAAGTTTGGAACAACTGTAGAGTGAGTGAAAGATGACAGAATGTGTGTGTGTGTATATATATATATATATATATATATATATATATATATATATATATATATATATATATATATATAGTGAAAATCATAGTGTTGAAATAATAATTTGTTGCATAGTGCTGTAATAAAATATATTTTTTGCTTTAAAAAAAAAAAAAAAGCAACCTTGGTGAGCATAAGAGACATCATTGAAGACATGGAAAAAAATTAATAAATCCCAAACTTTTAAACAGTAATGTATGCATGTCATTAGAGTTTTGTTTTTTGTTATTTTCTCAGTAAAAAAAACAGCCCTGTTTATATCAACAGGAGTGGAACCTAAATTACTTGCATAGAGTTTTGTGAGGTCTCACTTTCCAAATATTCGAAGATAATAATCATAGCTAGACATTTTTTTTGTGTGTGTTGTTTACAATTGTATGCATTATATTGTGGCGTTGTTCCCCAGACAGTCACTTGATGATTGCATTTGTATTGAGTTTCTAAATAATGCAGCATTAAATAAGGCTTGATATATTTTGAAACACAAAAAATACATTTATGTGAGAAATAATTATTGCATTTATGAAGAAATAACCTTGCAGATGACACTTTTAGAGGTTGGATAGACAACTGCAGAGGTTTTTTTCTTCGGCAGAATCCTTCAGAGCTAATTGAGCATTAATTTGAATTACATCGATCAATAATGAATCGTGAAGCTTTCTGATCGAATATGAAAAAAACTTGGAAAGACCTATTCATGCATATTTAGCAGACGTGATGATACGTACACAACTCATTACTGATTTAATCATTTGAATGAGTGTTGGGAGAACGGCTGCATGTCACTGATATATAGATAGATTAGATTAAGTATTTTAAAAATCAGTCTCTTCACTTACATCATCTAGTATCATTGTAGTGGATTAATATATCAGTAGCGTAAATCTTTTAATAACTCATTCTGAAAGCAGCATCTCTACGTATGCAGCCTTCTTTTGTGATTTATTTGTGAATTGATTTATTGTCTCAGAACATGAAGCTAGCAGCGCCAATGAATGCTGATGGAGGTGGCAGTCCCATGGTGAAGCCCAAAGGAGACAAGCAGGTGGAGTACCTGGACCTCGACTTGGACCCTGGGAAATCCACTCCTCCTCGGAAGGTAAGATACGAATAACAATTAAGCAGAATTAGACAAATTACAAAGAAAAATATTATGGATGGATTTTTTTTTTTTTTTTTTTTTTTGAAGTTAGGAGTCAGATAAGCATATCAGGGGAGGCATGGTACGTGTTGACTCTCTTTTCCTCGGGCTGTATGATTATACACCAGTTAGACACATTTTGCTATTAATTAGCAGAAATCAGCGTTTCTCTCAGCTTGATGGAATATAGTCATTCTCTGGCCTCTCTTATTAACCGTACATTCAGCCTGTACGTCAGTTTCTGCCATAAAATTGAAAAAAAAAAAAAATTCATATATATATATATATATATATATATATATATATATATATATATATATATATATATATATATATATATTACTGTAGAAGTTTTCTTTTTGTAGTATCAACTTTTTACCCAAACATGAGTACTTTTGGCATCTGTCTCTTGTTTTGACGGTGTCTCATATCTCGTCCTTGCAGAAGAAGACTAACGGGACTGGTATTTCAGCATCAGACGAGCGGGTGGACTACGTGGTGGTGGATCAGCAGCGAACGCAAGCACTGAAGAGCACGCGCGAGGCCTGGAGTGACGGGCGGCAGTCGACGGAGCAGGATCCCCCCAACAAAGGGGCCAAATGACATCCATCTCTTTCCTCTTTTCTGCACGGTCATGACTGGCGGGAGGCTGAGGAACGGAGGATACCGCACACGCTCTGAACCTCCCACCCGGCCTCCACGTTTGATTTTTAGATACAGCTGTGCGACAGCGCCTAGGTCACAGCTCCCAGATCAGCTAGTTTACACTGCTTCCTGCTAGACGACAGCACCCGCGCCTGGGAGGGCTGATCCGAGGGATCCTCATGTATAAGCTGACAGACTCCAAGTAGGATGGACCGCACTCTGCACAGGGGCTGAAGGACTCGCCGAGGTTTTCCGGCGGAAAGCCCAGTGAAAAATACGCTAACAGCAGCATTATTCATACTACATGGATACACACTGCCCCCAACTCGTCAACTTAGACCGTTTCGGATTTTTGGATATTGTTTTTCCCCACACTGTGGTGTTAAAGCACACTATTCCTTGGGCTAGGGGAGCATCAGGTCTGGTGAATATGTTTGTCCTCAAATTTGTATTTTGTTTTCTTCCACGTTCACAAAACTGCCAAGGTGAGTTTTTAGGATGCATTTTAGAAGCCTAAAACTTTTTTTTTTTTTTTTTGGTGCGTGTATAGTTCCATGATAATTTGAAACTTTTACACATCCCAGTTAAAAATTTTTTTAATTCGTTTTATTCGCTCGGGCCTCAGTTGTAATTCGGTAGTGCAATCAAAAGGTTTTGAGTTGCTTGAGCCGCAGATCTGCTAAGGTGAGTTAGTTTGTTTGAAAATGATTATCGTTTGCAATTGCATTAAAGACAGCGGGCAGACTGTATAAAGTGTTATGTACATGAATAAAAGTGTCCTTTATTTGTACCTAATATCTAGTATGTTAAGGCTAAGGTGTGGATTCTGCAGGATAGAAGTCTACACGGTCTGAGATGGTATCAGAAACTATGAATTGTCATTGGTGGAATCAGGAACTGTGATAGTTTTTTAACAGAGAAGAGATTTCTCTGACTTTGTTGTGTTATATGTGTTCGGTTTTATTCTCTCTTTTCATTTTCTTCAAAGCAAGGTATCAATTTACAAAAGCGCCGAGGTCAGGTACTCACTGAAAGATTGAACATTTATTTTATTTTATTTTATTTTATTTTGCAGCTATAGATGACGTCTTTAGCGTTGCAGTTCGTATGTTCTCATAGAAACCTTTTGAAATTGCTTACGATGCAAGATATTATTACTAAGTATGAGATGCCTTCGTGGAGGGGGAGGAAAAGCCGGTCAAGTAGTTTCAGGAATTTTCTTATGTTTCTTTATTTTCGGTGTGACTGGTCTATCAATGCATTTTAGTGCCACTTCGATAATTTATTTCAGATAGAGTTCCGCAGCTCTCGGAGACTAATTGCCTTACCATTGCAACTTTTCTTGAATGTTGTAAATATGATCCGTTCAGTGATTTCAGCTCATGTCAGAGTACATCTATTCAGAATACATCAGCATAGAACTTTACTGTGTGCGTAAAATAAAATAGCTCTACTAACTACCATTCTTAAGCCAAGAAGACATTGTTGATGTGTTGCAACACCATTGGTGGCTTCTGCTGTATATATCGATACAGGCTTTTCAAGCATGTCTTTTGATTCAAAGCTGTGCCTATATTGTTTCCCTTCTACTCGATTTTTTTTTTTGAGTCCCCAGACCCTGATGCTTTATATCTTTTTTAATGAATCTGAAAGAAATGTACATTTTAAAATAAACATATACAATAAAAATGATACTTCAGGAGATTACTGCTGACATTGCAACTAATGGAATTTGTGATGATTTTTTAAAACTGTCATTTTAATTTATAGAACATTATGGGCTACTTTTAAAGCGATAGTTCACCCCAAAATTCTGTTATTAATTACTCACACACACGACCTTTGCTCCACTTCAAAACACAGTTTATGTTTAAGTTTATGAAGCTATGTGAATACTTGCAAAGACAAAAAAAAAATTCATTCAAAGATTTCTTCTCTTACATATCAGTCTCTGCCACACATTCACAAAAGGTGAACTGTCCTTTTAATTTTTTTGTAAAAGTTTTTGGCTTTACTAAAGCATAAAAATACCGTATGTTTGCAGATATTTAAGAAGCATGCCAACATCTTTATCTGAAAAACGATGCTAAAGTCAGTTATTCTCCTTTTGAAGATGTGCGTCCAGAATGTCTGTGTTTGCTTTGGTCTGTGTTGTCAGTTGGTGAAAAAATACAGTACGTTTCATTTCATTCACCGTCATGTCCGCTCGTTCCTGTTGGTGTCGTCAATCTGGCACCTACGTGTTCGTCAAAACTGAGGAGGAGGGGCCGACGAAAAAAAAACCTGTCTCTAGTATTTTGAATTTGGACTTCATTACCTACTTTGACCGCTTGGTGTCAATTCTGCACACACCACCTTTACATCATAAATGGGGTCTTGATAGATAACCGCTTACTTACTGACTTGGAACATGTTACGTATCAAGGGTATCATGCACATTTGATTGATCTTATGACAGCTGAAAAAATGATAGAAATTCAGCTCGTCACAGGGTATAGAAGTAGGCATTTATCTTAACAGGCACTTTATAATGAAACAAGTATCTTCACAGAATTCTTTTCATCATCAAAAAAGAAAATTACATTAAATAATTCTCAAAAACATACACAGTTAATAAGTTTTCAAACAAGGCTAATGGTGTATTCTCTGATACTGACTTCTTTAAATCTGTTGGATTTACAACTTGTGTCCTGGAGTTATTTAATATTTAGTCATTTTTATAATACAGGGTGAGATATAAAATATTGGTTGAAAAAAAAAAATCTTACGTTTGTGTCTCACAATTCTCTAATACATTGAACAATGACCAACATGAAACAATAAATTGAAAGAAATATCAGTTGGGAATCCATAAAAAGAAAAAAAAACCTTTTGAAATTATAATTTGCATATTTAGCATTATTTGCTTTAATTTTGTAAATCTTTAATGATTTTTCAAGTTTGTTTGTTTTCTTTTTTTTTTTCCTTCAACACCAGTCTCTCCTTTAACGCCAGATATGTAACAGGCAGCTGTGTACACACAGAATTATTGAGTAATTCAGAACCACATTTTAACATCCTGAAAAGGTATAAAAATAAGTACATTTGAAGTTACGAGCTTGAATTAATAATATTAAACATCATGCTCCCTTTGCATAGCAACACACCGGTCATGTGGGAACACTGACCTGTGCTCTTGTACACAGCATTTCATGTCATGGAACATATAAAAATAGATACATTTATTACAACAGTGTTCGAATAAGCCAGTTCTTGCATCTGCCAATTTGCCTAAATCTAACACACACACAGAAGAAGAACTGTAATGACAATTTTAATAAAAGCTTGAATTAAATAAAATGGACTAATTAAAAACAAATGTCCAATGATCTTGAACAAATTTAAATTGCCTGGGTAGTTGAACAAGGCTTTTGATGCCCAACATATGCATTCGTGCGAAAGTAAATTTACCTTTTATTCAATGGAAATTTTTTGAACTTGTGGAAAAATACATAGATTCATCTATAACGGATCAATGCTTATTCAATAGATAATTCAAGTTTGACACAAGCTGAAGCGCAGATTTGCTCTGTTTGTCTGAGCAGGTTCACAGACTTACCAATGGAAGCACGCTAAAAACTAAGTACTATGAAGCTCAAACTTAATCTTAAGAAAAAGGCAACAAGCAACTTCCTTTAGTTTGACAAAGTAATATGAAGATTCTTGGAGTCAAGAAGTCTTCATTGAAGCTGGGAAAACTTCCAAAAGGGCCACGTATTTGGATGTTGTCATTTAAACTGAGGCTTTAGATCTTCTCCTCAGCTTCAGCTGCTTCTTGAGAAGAAGAGCACCATAGTGAGAGTTAGTTTTGGCATGTCTTAATGAACGGGGAACAGGGGGTGGTTTAAACCTCAGAGCTGTCCACATTGTGTCTCACGGGCTCCCTGTTGTACGCTGTGCTGGACGAAGTGGAATAAGGTGGGTACTTTTTCTCTTTCCTCTTGCGTCGCATCAAGAGAACCACCAGAACTACAACCAGGCACACCAGCAGGATGAGCCCAGCCACCCCCAGCAATGTTGACATGCCAGCGGGAAGAGAGGAATCTGAACCAGGCCCTTTGCCCAGGCTCCCCTCCACCAGAGGGTGCTCCAGGTAGGTTTCCCGACCCCATGGCTCACTCACCCGTAGCCTGTTGGAGCGATCCAGGGCGATGTGCTGAATGTTGGTTCCTCGATTATTATCAGCACCGATCTCGAAAGCTTCTGCGTCGGGTACTGCACGTCGACTTCGGGACTGAGCGCCAGAGTCAGCAATGGAGGATATAGCGTGATGGTACTCGAGGCTTCTTTTGCCACGGCTGGCGTTCTCTTTGGAACGGAGTGTGTAGATGGTGTGGATGAACCATTCACGGCCAGCAGTCACCTGATGGATCAAACATAAAAGAACGCTTGAGATTCTGATTCAGATCGGGTTTTACTATGGTTATAAGTCATGGCGAGTCTCTGACCTGGAAGAGGGGAGATGATGACAGGGTGAAACCATCTGATCCAGGTTGTCGAATCAAAGACAGGGCTCCAGGGGTATCCACAGCAAGGCTGGCATCGAAATGGACATTTCCAAAGGTGGTGGCTTGAGTTTCTGGCTGAGCTTTGTCCTAAAATTCAAAGACCAACAAGTTTATACATTCATCAAACACAAGACAGATATTTAATGAACATGCAGGTATATGCAATAACATGAGCTATGGTGAGCATGTTTATATTTATGTGTTAAAATCAAATAATATGGTGACAAAATTGTTCTAATGCATTTTTTATCACTTTGCTTGAGAACAGCTACTACAAAAAGGCCTAAATAAACAAAATTCTTAAAAATATGTGCCAAACCAACGTTATGTTGGTGTGACCAAAATACATAATATATATGAAATATAATCCAACCTTTTTATTGCAAGGCAAGTTTAGTAAAGCAAGTGGTGCTCCTTAAAAATACTTGGTAAACGTTTTTTGAAACCATAGCATTTTTTTTTAAAAAGTAAAGCTAGAAGGTATGCGGTTAAAATAAATTACATACCAGGATCTTGAGTCTATAAAGCAAGGATGGAGCGTCAGCCAGGCATCCATACTCTTTATTAGTAGGGTTGTACTTTGGCACGTAGCCGTCTGTGCCAGTACAAAGGAACACTTTCTCTATGCTGCAAGAGAAAGAGTCGCCCAGGTTCTGCACTGGGTCCACCATCACACGACCGTAGATGTTTGAACCTACAGGAGAACCAATCGGAATAAAAGTTTCACTCAAGCACAGGACTATTTCCTCAACTATTTTCACCTAAACTAATATTTAAATAATTATACTGCTCTTGAATTCTAGTACCTTCCATGAAGGCAGTGTCCGTGCCCTCTCCAAAGCCCATGGAGCCATCAGACAGCCACAGCTCCTTCTTTGACAGCAGGAACATCTGCGTGTTCAAACTGAACTCGGCTGCTACAGGATCACTCACCTGAGAAACAGCACAAAATAATAAGCATCAAATTATGTAACTTGTAGAATTAGATGAACGTGCTCTCACCTTACTGTATAGTTGAATCAATAATCATTACCTATTTCAGAATGAAAAAAGAAAAACCAACCTGTTGGAAGCGGATGTCCATGTCGAAGGTGAGGGGCTCTCTTGGGTGACACACAGGGGGTATGCTGAACTCCCCGTTAGGTGAAGCAATGCATGGAATCAGCTTCACAGTATAGGTTCCGGAATAGTCCCTCACCTACACACATATGATCGGTTTAATATTCATACGATCTATAGACGGGATCTAAAAGAAACAAAAGGTAGACAACTGGACGTAAACTTACAGCAAAGTCAGAAACAAAGCTCCATTGCTGCATGGGCTGGTTGTAAGTGGGCTCAGTTCTGATCAGGGAGAGAGTGAACGTGAGTCCAGAGTGGTCCGCTGACATTATCATGGAGGACAAAGTACTTCCTGAAAGCCAATACAAATATCAGACATTTAAAAATTCCAGTTAAACATGACTTAACATTACTTATTAGTAATTATATATATATATATATATATATATATATATATATATATATATATATATATATATATATATATATATATATATATATATATATATATAGTAAGTGTGTAGCTTACTTTTATCAATTAAATAACTTATGGACGTCATTCATTTTATTCACAAAAAGACAAACGTCTAACGTCAGTGTATTGATCGACCAATCAGAGGCCATGCTGCGAGACCGCATGAGGATGAATTTATCAACTTTAAAAGACGCGAGGACACATGGGGGTTAAATGCATCGCATTAAGGTAATTTTTGAGACAGTATTTCCAACAAAGCGCCGCATTAGAAATAAATGGCGACAAAAGTGCGCCAAAACAAACCCTGTCTAAAGTTAACGTTAATCATGTTTCCATTTACAAGCGCGGTGAGAAAAACGAGAAAGAGATAATTTCTTAAAGACGTACATGGTGTTCATTTACTCACTGCCTTACAAAATATATTGTTACAAACAGGGCATAAAATGTATTGTTAACAGAACTGTAATGCTAGCAATGTTCCTGTTTGTCACGAGCTGCCCATACTCATTTATAACATAACGTTTTGATGAGTAAACATGTCTTGTGAAACACGTAATCACAAAGTCTCTGAATCGTTTGTTTTCCTTTCTTTTTTTAAGTTTGTGAAATATAATGTCGCCACCAGTAGAGGGTAGTAAAGGTTTCCGTCAGGAGGGTAGTGACAGGAAGTTTTCTGTCAGAAGGCACGTTGTACTGTAGCTCATAGTTTTTCTCTATGTGACAGTTTAACAGCACAGTGAGAAATGATGTGTGTCTATGTTCATCTGCACCTGTGTCTGTGTATTTTGGGTTACCTGGGTGAGACATGACAAACTGTCCTCTGAATCGAGCCTCAGTTTTGAAATTGACAACAAGACGACCTTCGTCATTTATTCTCATGCTGGTGGGGTACATGGCACCTATAAATAAAAGCACAAATAACATCAGGAAGGTTATATGATGAATGCAGGTTTTAGGCTAAAACATTGATCAGTTTACATATATATATATATGGGATTACATGATTAACGTTAAAGTTCAGTGTTAAAGTACTACCTTGCAGCTCAGCCTCTGGTGGGCTTCCAATACCATCTTGCCATAAGATGGCAGTGTCATACACAAAGGTGAGTCGCAGCTCAGACCGAAGGTCGAAATGTTGCCAACCCCCAACCGCAACGGGAGAGTGGAAGACGTAGGACACAAACAGAGGCACCCGCAGGGTTACATAGGACTGAACAAGATTCAGCACCTACAGACACAAGAATAGAGGAAAACACATGAATAAATGTGTAACCTAAATGATTTTGTGTAGGTGTTGGAAGTACACTATCAAATACTCTTAGGATTTTTCAGTCTCTATATGAAGATGTTTATAATAAACATTTGCATGTATCTCTTTATTCTATAACAAACTGTATATTAGAATGATTTTGGTTTGACAATGAAGTAATGATACTGAAAAAACTACTTTTACCTTTTACATTTTAAAGTATATTAGAATGATCAATTCTGTATTTAATATTTCACATTACTATTTTTTTTTTTTTTGTATTTTTGATTAAATAAATTGTTAGATTTAAACACACTCTCCCCCCTTAGACTCTTTCTGTCTGATCTTTTTCCCTGCTCCTTGACGTGATTTTCTTTATATCTCCTCCTAGTGTTCTGTAGTATGTATGATCTATACATTCTTCTACATGATAGAAGGGTTCAATCGGTCATTAGTGTGTGCGCTACTCTGAGTCGTGGGTGAATAAGTGTTTTTCTGTGTCCAAAAGTATTCCTTGTATGTTCATAATTTCCTTTTATCTTATATAAGTACATATCTTTTGGCATGGATACAACATATGTCATCTTTTGTTTCATTGTCTAGAGGGGTAAAACTCCCCTCTGAAAATGCTTATATAAATCATTGCATTCTGGAATGAACTTTGGAGTAAGGAAATATAAGTCTGTGTGTCTTCTTGCTCCCCGGCCGTTACACCCTATGAGATTGAGAATTCATCTAGAGGAACAGTGGGACCTTAAACTTTGTTAATTTTTTTGTTTGTTTGTTTTTATCTTACCTTAAAAAAATATTTTGGCTTAAAATGTTGAGTGAACATAACTTTGAATGACACAGATTCTCAAAATTCTTACCTGTCCATCTGTGCCAATGGATCCTCCACAGTCATTCAGCAGCTCTGACATGTCGTAGTAGCTACTGAACTCCCACAGACATGCCTCCAGGTTAAGATTGCGGTAGAATCGAAGGGAATTGGTGCTACGCATGGCCACGCTGTACTGGTATGGTAAAGTCTCACCAATAATTTCTGGGTTCTTTGTGGCATCAGTGATGAAACCATGCGCTGTTTGGATTTCGTTGAAATCCAAGAGGTTAGAGCAGCGGTGGTTACCTACTCGTGTGCCATCTGGACTAAGGGTTAGCTCAAAGTTTGAAAGGGGACGTGTGGAGATAACGGGCAACATACCTGAGAAAAAAGAGTGGAGATTAATATCATTGACTTTTTAGATATTTTCTTTGACGTTTACTCTATTAACAGTGCATTGTTTGCGATGGAGGTGGTTACTTACCATCCATGTGAGGCATAGTAACAGTGAGTTTGATCAAATTGGGGTAGTCAGGGTCATCCGGGCCAGTGTAACGGATTTTAGCTGAGAATGGTTCAGCTCCAACTGTGCCAGGTATACGAGGCTGACACAGGCCTAAAGATGACAGAACAATTCATTAATTTTGAATCTTCATAGAATTCCCAAGAAGACCGTACAACAAACAAAACAATCAAAAACCTGTGCTATGTTGAGTGAGTAATTCTTAAAGATTTGAGAACCAAGAGTCTCACCCTCCTCTTGGCTGATGACCACAATAGGTGAAGTGAGCTCCAGCCCAGCGTCTCCATTGGCATTGAAGGCTCGGGCAGCACACTGCACACGGGAGCCAGCCTGGAAGTAGATGGAGTCCAATGTGATGGACTTGGTGTTAGTGAAGAAAGTGTTGGTGTCCACTTCTCGCATGGGGCTGGTGACTCCATCCGGTCCGCTAGGGGCACTAACCATCCAGCGGTACTGAGTCATTGTGTCATTGATGTTCTCCACTGAGCAAATGGAGCCAGTCTTGTCAAAGTCAAAGTATTTGGGGTTGCAGGCCTGATAGAACATGGACAGAAGAAAATATCAGAATTAAGCCCTGTTCACACAAAGGACGTTAACTATAAAGATATATTAGCATCCACACAAGCAAACGATACGGTCTGTTAGTCTTAAGCGCACATGTGTCTGTCACTTTAAATACTCGAGAACAGGATAGATTGGCTGTCAGTGTTTGTACTGTTGCTGTGGAAGTGATTCCAACAATATTGTTTCTCTGTGCCTTTAACATTAGAGTTGTGATGTGGACTCTTTACTTTTGAGAATGATTTTTAGAACTATATCGTTATCTTTATCTCTTTATATCATATTTTTTGTGCATTCCAGTATTTTCTTTTTTATGTGGTAAATGTACAAAAAATAATTAATAAAAAAATCTGAAAAGGACAGTGATTCATTGGAATTAACGGACATCTATAGTGTTACTCACCGTAATGCACACAACAGGAAAGCCGGTTGAAGGGTGGGGATTGTCCTTGGCCCTAATAGTATCATCATACAGCAGCAAGGAAACCACCTGAGGCACTGCTGGGAATGTGACATCAGCCACACTATTCATCTCTTCTATGTACACAATAGCCTTGTTCATCTACAAAAATTAAGACAGGAAAAGACAACTATTTAGGCTACCAATCTCAGAATAATTCAAACAATTAATCAGAGTATGTCAATCCTACAGTTGTAAAAAAAAAAAAAAAAAGCTTGGAAAAAGTTTCTTCTTAACAAATGTTAATAACATATGGTGTTCTTTAAAAAAGTGTTTAACATATTAAAAGGTTTACTTGAATGTCTTAAATTCATAAGATGTTTAATTAATTTTTGGGTTAAAATTTTGGGTTAAATTTAAACAGTAGTTCACCCAATATTAAAATTCTGTCTGATGCATTACAAGAGCTCGCTGACCCTCCCATAGACAGCAAGTATCCTAACAAGATAATTCTTTAAAATTCACAGCACTTTAAAAACTTTTTTGTCAAGAGTGCTACTTTGGAACATTTTTACAAACTTCCCAAAATCTAAAATAGTGCTATACGTTGTAAAGTTCCCGAACACATTTTATATGTTCAGTCAGAGACGTTTATGTGCAGATGACGCAAGTTCAGGAACTCTTCTCAATTTCATTTCCCGCCATCTTTCAGACTCTCACTGTCAACAAGATCGCAAAAAAAAAAAATGGGCTTTGACTGTAAAGGATTTTGAACATGTTTAGTGGATTACTCCATTTATAGGTCACTGTGTCTATTGAGGCCCATTTACATCATACAGGCTCCTCTGAAAGAGACTGGAGACAGCGATTGGCCCCTGCTGACAGAGGCAGCTGCCACATGGCTATTTTAGCAAGAGAGTCACGTTAGCGTGTGTCTGTCCGAGTGTGCGATGTGGCGTCTCTGGGGGTATTTTTAGAGATGATGGTCTCTGACCTGTGTCTCAGCCACCATATACTCGTCAGGCTTCATGTGAACTGTGAAAGCCTCTCGAATCTCTCTTTGTCCATCATAGAGAACCTGGATCTCCACCACATGCTCTGTCTCACCCTCTTTAAACTCCACATCTGCAAGGACATGTGAACAAAGATAGACAGAAATGAAATAGATAATCGTTCTGCTTATCTACAACTGTGTAAATTCTTCCCTCCTTTTGTTGCATGTTTTGCTGACCATGGTAAAATAATTTCAGATAATACTATGACATTTTATGGTATTTCATATTTTGTAGCCTTCTTGGGTCTTCTGCTGACCTTGAGAAAGGGGATTGTAGTCCTCTCCTGAAGTCGCAGAGCCATCCTTGGTGTGAATTCTCACCAAAGACACCTTGGAGGTGTCGCCCTGACGCAGGACAGGAATCTTCACTACAGCAATTTCTCCAGGAAGCTGTGGCTCTCTAACACTGTATTTTATCTCAGCAAACCTGATGATGGACTCTGCAGTGGAAAAGTAGTTTTGTTTGAGAGAGTTTTGTTTTGTGTGAGAAAAGCTCACCAAGACCTTTTATGCAGATATTTTTCAAAAATAAGGATAAAAAGAAAACTTACTGTCTTTATGGTCAGTGATGGTGACCAGAGCTTCTTTTTGTTCTCCTATAGCAGCTCCATATGGTGATTTGCTCTTAGGTGTGCCCAAAACCAAGCGGAACTCCTCATCCTCTTCATGAATCGTGTCATCCACTAAAGTCACTACACAGGGCTTCTCAATCTCCCCTGTAAATGTGCAAATACAAAAGAAGAGCAAATGAGAATGCAGATAGTTGAAAGGCGGGATGAGGAACAGGTTGAAAAAAGAAACAGACCTGGTAGGAACACGATTATAGACCCTTCAGTATTGGGTCGTTCATTATAATCCATCATGACCTGGGCAGATCCCTGGCGAGTGTAACAGCGGACCGTGGACCTCTGACTGATGTCGCCACTGCGGTACACCATTGCCTTCACCTCTCCGTCAGCCTCATCTAGCTTGTACTCCACCTCTTTAAACTGGACTTTGGGCACTGCAGCAAAATCCAGCATTGATTAATCAATCAGTATCATTTAACTCGCGTTACTGTATATAGATTTTTTGATGAGCACTAATACACATTTTATCTGCAGTTTGATGTCTTCTGAAACAAACAAAAGCAAAATGGTTGTTTACTCACAGTCAGTGACAGTGTCATTGATGGTGATGACAGTTTTGCTGGGTTCTCCTAGGACTGCGTTCATGGGCATGCGCAAAACCAACTCAAACGTCTCTGGTCCCTCCAGCTCTGGCTGGCCAAGATCGTCAAGAACAGTCACACGAAACGTTTGCATGGTCACACCTGGAGCAAAGTCCAAGTTACGGCTGATTCCAACATAATCTAGACCAGCTGGGAGGAGGAGAAAAGAGTGGGTGAGAACATTTTTTTCCAAATTCATATGCATGACTTTTTTATTCTATAAGGTCATATATCATATATCAGCAGCTGATGTTTTTGACTGGCACACTTTACCTTCTGCTGAAACAGGGTCACTCTTTCTGGAACGGACTGTGACGGTGGCTGTCTTTGAAAGGTCAGTTCCAGTTCTCCACACTTTCACCTCCACATAACCATCACTCTCATCCACTGTGTATTCGGTCTCTCCAAAATAGAATGATGGCTCTGTACCAAGAGGAAAGATCTGTTAAATTCCACTGGTTTTATTTCATAAGCATTTTTGAAATTTTAAACTCATGTTATTTTCCAAGTTTAAATAAGTTTTGGAATCCAAGATTTTCAACGTGGATTCCAAATGGATTCTTAAACTTTTGGCAAAACAGAAGCCATGATGAGGGCAGCTAAAATTACTTTTAAAGCCATTGTTCTCAAAATTGTTAAGTTGTGTTTCATCTTTCACAGAGATGTTTTAGACCCATTAGTACTTCAGACAAAGATCTGGATCTGCCATCACCCCTATGACAGCACAGGAAACCTACCATCATTTTCAACGTTCTTTCTGAGTGATGAAACTAGATCGTTGAGTCTACTCCAGTCAAGATGCACTTGGGTGAGTGTTTATGTTTGTGTGTGTGTGTTTGGGAGGTCTGAGATGCTCCTGGAGCGATATCAGCACCAGCTCATGATGAATGAATGCAGAGGGGAGAGGGCTTTCTGGGGTGGGGGAAGAGGCCGTAAGTTTGAGGGGTCGTACAAAGAAAAAGAGAGTAGTGACACCTCCATAGACAACAAGTCAGAGACAAAACAAAAAGATTCCAACTCTGGCTGGCATCCAGACCACAAGTCTATCCAACAAAGTCCCCATCCCCCCTGCAAATAGACAAAAATATACTACCGGGCCTTTCCAGACCCACCAAGACGCTGAACTACTACAATATGCACATTAATCTTCACTTCTTTAGTCTAGGCTTGTACATACATTATTTACACATAAATATCTTTTGGGGTAAATTCCCAAATTGTGGAGGATGGGAACGTTGTTGATGGTGCTGTTTGCAACTATGTGACTATTTTTATAAGTGAAGAAACACTCTGAGGATTTATTCACAATTAAAACTTAAAAAGGCTATGCTTTCAATGCTGATTTCCTGAATTAATCTTTGAACATACTGAATTCAAAGATGACTTGTTTGGGCTGCGTTTCCTTTAAGTCATGCATATAAATCCTAAATCCTGTTCACAAAGTTCACAAAGCAGGTCCCTTTCTGAGGTTTATGGGTCGTTACAAAGGTCATAGGGGCCTCAGTTGTGCTCCTTCAACATGTTTTGGGTTATCGTGTTACCATGCTGCCAAGGACAACAGTGGTATGACCACAAAGTAAAGATGGATTGTTCTGTGGCTACCAATGCTTTCAAAGCGTGGGTAATAAAAGAAGAACTATAAAGACACAGGTGAGATGTCAATATAACCACAGAACATGGAGGAGATGGTGTTGTGTTTGAGAATGAGTAAGTTGTTTTTAACTAGTGCTGGCCAACAATTAATTGCAATCACACACACAGTATATATTGAGATATATTTACTATTCTATAGTTTATATCATACATGAATATATGTAATATTTCTCTCAAATATATGCATGCATGTGTGTGGATTTACACATAATAAATATACAAACTACACACACATATATTATGTACACGAACATTATGATTTTGGATGCGATTAATCATTGCCCAGCACTACTTTTAACAGTTTCAATTATTTTGTATTTTGTGTAAATAGAATAAAATTCACAGAATATAGTTTGGCTTTCACTCTTATATATAGGCTCAGTCTCAAATACACTAGTGTGAATAAATATATTGTTACAAAAAAAATCTATTTTAAGTAATGAATTTTCTGTTAATCAAAGAATTAAGAAAAAAATGGTTCCCACAAATCATTGAATAAAATTATTTATTTAATAGCCAACTCACCATCATCACTATCGGCTAAAATGACCACTTTGGCGCTGGGGAACTTGGCCCCCACTTGACCACCCATCGGCATACTGAGGGAGACGTTGAAGCTTTCCTCTTCCTCAAAGAGAGAGTCATCAATGATTATGATGCGACATGACTTCTCCCGCTCATCCTTATCAAAACGCAGGACACTGGTGTGGTCCTCAGGTCTTGTGATGTAGTCTGAATAGGAGAGCACTGTGCTGGGGGTGGTTCCGGTTGCACTGCCTGTAGAGAAGGATTTCTTTGTCATATGAACAGACTACAGAATATACACCAGAAGCACAGATGAAGTAAGGTCATGTAAAGTCGTGTAAGTTGTAATAAGTAATATTTTAATAATCCTATCAATAGGTTGTGTGATAATTTTGTAGATCTCACCTTGTTGTGTGTAGCAAATAACCATTAGTTCTTGGCTGACATCTCCTGACCTTCTGACTGGAACTAATAGTTCTCCTATATCCTCCTCTATATGATATTCTGATTGAGGAAAGAACACTGTGGACTCTAGAAAGAGAAAAATTCCGGTGCTTAGAAGTGAATTTTCCATTGAGACGTGAGATACGTGTTTTATATATATTAAGTGGGAAATCATTAAAAATGGCTTTATTACCATCACCAGGATCTACAATTTCCACAGTGGCTGTATCGGGGTATTCAAGAACAGCCATCACTGGCTCTGAAAGCTGGATTTCAAACATCTCTGAAGTTTCAAACTCTTGGTCTGTGAATATCTTCACCCTCCAGGTGGCTGAAGTCTGGCCAGGGTTAAACTGGACCTGTTTTTGAGCTTTGCCTCGGAAGTCTTTGTTCTGTTTTGCTGTACCATCTTTGGTGGCAATGCCTTTAAAACAGAAAACACAATTAGCATAAACATAAACTAGTTTAGTTTATGTTAAATTTAGTTAACTGAATAAACAGTTCATGATATTGGCTGACTACTTCATAACTATATACTTTAAGGCACAGTAAAAGGCTGTGGTACAATTTAAGACATTGTAAGTCATAGTTAAAGGGCTGTGAAAATACCAAACACAGAGGGACTAACTTGTAACAGCTGCAAATAAATATTGTTTACTATCTCTAAATATATACATGCATGACAATGAGGGTGGTTTACTTTAGTTTTTATTAGGATTCCGATATTTAATGAACTGTTTTTTGTTAAACCTGCACACAAGTACTGTCATTTTATGATGTAACACCATCACTTTGATATACTTACTGACAAATGATGTCTCTCCCAAGTATCCTCTGCGTTTGAGGGTGACTTCCAGAAACTTTGCATCCTCATCCACAATGTAGTATTCCCTTTCTAGAGATATCCAGGCCCAGTTTAGACGGAACGGTTGTGGTTTCAGTCTGTTACCCCCTTTTCAAACAGAAAAAAGCAGACTTCATTTAATGACAAACGAATAAAGACAATGTATGTATTTGAGCACCTTGAGAACATGCTGTTTGCTAAAGATTTCTACTTTTGTTGGTAGCTGAATGAAGTTCAAGAAGAATGAGTCTGACGAGGTGTCATGTTCAAGCCGAAAGCCCATACCATGATACTGTAAAGAGGGCAGCTGTGGAAAATTGTGGTTGGTGCAGATTAACACAAAAGATGGAGAGTTGAAAGAGATGAAAATGGATCATAAAGGAGACTGATTTTTTTGTCTCCAAGGCTTGCATATGTGCTACACTTAGAAATGTGCCACCTCCAGACCCAAGGTAAACTAAATAGATATTGTTCTGTAGTTCAGCACTTTTCCATCAAAACACACCTCAGTAACTAATTATCATTTTGAGTAATCAGATTAAAGTATAATCGGATTAGACTCTCTCCATGGACTGAATGATTCAAGCAGTGAGGATCCTGAATCTTGAGTGACTGAAGTAGGATAAAGAGCTGTAATGACTTTGAAAGTATTCTCAATCCCATTTTGCCGTAATCCAAGCTACCCCATGACTCTGATTATCTTTAAAGACAAAAGGTATGCTACATTCTTGGACACTATATCTTGGCTCACGTTATTCAGATTTTTTTTGCCATTCATTTGGTTTTTAGTAATTCTGTAAGCCCTATAGATGACAAAGTAAATGTAAAATAAATAAAAACGGCGGCTTTATTGCAATTTTTGTGCTTGCTATTTTGTATTTTCTACATACATGGGAGCTGCTCTCTTGACGTGAGCCGAAGAAATATTGCAGTTCATGTCGCAAAATGTGTCAAAAAAACATTCGTAATGAGATAGATGTTGTAAGATTGATTTATAGTAGTCAATAAAACAGCATCATCATATCCTACGTTGGCCTTCTTCTTTACCACCCTTCTCTCAGTTTAGGAAATGGCTCAGTTTGACATGACAGCATTGGCCTTGAACAAGCTCAAGTGTCTGACAGCTCTGCCTAAAAATATACAACTCATTTATCATTTTTATCTTTGTCCTAGATTGCTCAAGAGTCGTTAAACACATTGAAACTGATTGACATAGAAGATGTGGGGGAGCGTCATTCAAATTACAGAAGATGTTTTATCTCTTGTTAAGCTTTTGCCGGAGTGTGAATGAAGTGGCACATTACAGATGCACCGACTGCATGACTGAGTGCATTAACAAGTATTAAAAACAAGCTGATTATTAAACATCCCGCAAAGGCACAATGTGATGAAAATAAAGCACGTTTCAAAGGCTTAATGGAAAGGGAACCGTATCGTAGCTCAGCCAAGTGTCTCTTTCTTCAGGAGACAATTTTCTCAGGCATACTGCCCAGTTTGAGTATGAACTGATATTGAGCTTAGTGAGGCTATATCAGAGGATTATCAAACGGACAACATGCAGACTGAAGGCTCTCTTTCAGTTCAGAATACAGCAGTCACCTGTGAGACGCGGAGGCCTTATGACATTTCTCTGGCCCTGGATAAGGGCACTTTGTCTGCAAGATTATGGAAAATAGTTCCACTTGCAGTGGAGACAATGTCCCTCTATTCTATAAATTCCATGCTTATAAATAATTTGTCGTAATTATTCTATGTAAAAATATGAACAAAAAAACAATTAAAGGCGTAAAATAATAAGACAATCACAAGGCTCAATGTAAAGAATGAGTATAAATTAGGAATATAATTGACTCTTAGGAATATAATAGCAATTAAAGTGTTTTAATTTTGGGTTTTTTCCCAAATAAATTTGATATAGCTTTAAATTTTTAAAGACCAGTTTGTGGGTGCATAATATGAAGTTACCATTAATAGTTCATACATCTTCCCTATTCTAAAGTCTTAACAAAAAATGTTTTACATTATTCTGTTATTAATCATTGTCTCTTTTAAGACGTTAGACATTTAAGTATATATTTGGAAATGATGTTCACAGTCCTAAAAGTTACTTGGTAAAATCTTCTTTTGATTTTCCAAACTTTTATCAAAAAAATTACACTTTCTTAGCAACATTACATTTTATTAGTCACTGCCTCTGTAATTTACTGGGTTTTGGAACAGATCATTATAACCGTGCAGTCTAAACAGATTCATTTGCAACTGATGTTTTGATCCACTAATATACGGTACGGTTATTTCTAGAGTGAATTCAGCCATCGGAGTTGACAGTCACCTGGGACAATTTCCTAAACAGTTTTATTGCTGTGTTTGGAAGGCAGTTGCTGTTTAACAGTGACTGTGGAGCCCACCACAGTTTTCTGACTTTGCACTTTTTCTTCTCTTTCTCACACCATTTCTTAGTGGTTTTCAGATTCCAAGAGTGGGAACTGACAGCTGTATCCTCACTCCCTGCATTTATCCCCTCCCTTCTTCACCCCTTTTGTCAGCTTTTATCTGTGCATGGGAGCAACAACTGAGGCAGACAGCAGGCACTGACTGGGTGGCCCAAACACACTGTCATGGTTCTTTCTGCTTCTTTCTACACTCTAGGGGGATTTGTGTCTACATTGAACAAGCAACACAAAAGTGTCTCCCTTGAAAACAGAACGTTTTCTCATGAGTGCTTTAGAATGTTGTTTTTAGTTCAGTATATGTCATGAGAATTGGAGCAGAGCAATAGCAGTTTTGTGGTGTTACAAAGTATTTCATTTAAGGGTTTCTGATATAAGCTGGAGCAGCAGTAAAGCCCAGTGAGTATCAGCATCACTGAATGGTGCTAACTCATTTAATGAGCCCAGGCGTCACAGAGGGATGTCTGAAGCTCTGGAGGTATTTATGACTGCAATAATATATAGAAAGAATGCAAGGCTAACTAATGGTCACAGTCACACTTATTCAAGTCACCAACAGCTTTTTAATATTGCAGAACAACAATAACAACAAAAAGTTAAGAAGACCTGAATTCACAATAATTAAAGATAACACTAATAGCTTCTGAAAAAAACCTGATGCTATCACTTTAGTTTATGGACCAGTTTTCATAATTAACTAGATGCTCATTAGCATGCATATTATTTTGATTGATAGTACCACAACACACAAAAAGTAGCTCATAGCTTTATAAAATTAAGTACCACTGATGTCACATGGACATCATTAACAATGTCCTTACTACCTTTCTCGGCCTTGAACATAGTAGTTGTTTTACTGTCTATGTAGGGTCAGAAAGCTCTCATATTTAATAAAAAATATCTTAAATTTTGTGGATCAAAATGGGTTTTGCTTGTAGAAAGATCAATGTGTTACATGTAATGAGTCTAATGACTCTGTGCTAGTATGCAGTTTGATAGCTCTGATAGATCTTCACCTCAGTGCCACAGGTCAGTGCCTCAGGCATGGGAGGAAATCAACCTATCAACATTCACTGCCAAAGGCATATTACAAGACTAAATTGGCCTAGTACATCCGTATAATAGTATACTTATAGAACTAGGGACTTGTTAAGTATCCCAAACATGAAAATCTATGACCATGCTTCAGATTAGACCCCACCTGATTTCACGAGGTGACATGAAGGCATATTCAAATATGGGTCACATCTTTCTGACCCGAGAAGCTTTGGCCATTTCCTCTGCATCTAATAATGGCATCTCACAAGCACCAAGCTTGGAAGTCTATGTTAGGCGCCTCATGTAATTCCAGACATTCCACAGAGGGAATATTTGACAACTGGACACTGGCAGGTACTGTACTTGTCCACGGGACATCTGCGAAAGCTAGGCACCTGATCCCCAAACTGCAGGGTGATGAATTATGGCGTGGCAGACCAGCCACATCCCTTTTGACACCAGTCGCCTAAGTTGTCTGTGGCAGGCAGCGGAAGAGAGATCAAGAGAAAGTACTCTTAGGAGCGAAAGGCACCATAGGGTGACCTCAAGGCTCAGATCACAGGAAAAACTCTGCCATCTGTGAGAGATAAGAATAACCCCAGAAACATACAGTATACCATATCCTCTAGCAAATATGAGAATTGCAAGGAGGAAACAGGGCAATGGAGATGTGGCTGTGGTTGTGCCTGCCACTGGCACCAAAGAGCAGTAAATCATTTTGGTGTTTACATGTCTGACGCACAGATTAGGTGCAGACGTCTATGAAAAAGAAACCACAAAACTTGAGAGAGATGTAATGCCTCTTTAGAATTTGGACAGTAGAGCACCTATGATGCCTCACTAGGTTTCACAACTGAGCCTTTCTCCCCAATACCCATGTTTAAATATCCTGAGTAATTGCTGGAAGAAAATCCAAACCCAACCTAGCAGTTTGATCTTCTCTATCTTCTACAGCTCAAAAGATGAACTAGGCAAGGGGAAGCCCCAGGGTTTTTGGCATATCTTGCAATGGCTTTTAGTTTCAGCCAGGCATAGAGAGATCTATGAAAGAAGATCTCTTAGCAGATCTTTGCTCCTTGACACACAAATCCCTCTCTGCAATGACTTCTACACATGGGTCAGTGTAGCTGGGAAATGTATTTTACCATCTAACAAACGATCATGTAACATTGCTTTGGATATGAGGATGTACAAACAGCATAATTTCTGATATGAAACCTAAGCTTGTACTTTATAGAAGTATGTTTTATGAGAACACTGACAGCAAATGTAAATTAAACTATTGAGTTTGTTTGTTTATGGGTAGATACATGAATTATATGGTTGGTAACTTGCCAGTAACTCATTATACAAACCCTACTGAAAATTGGGTGGAAATATACCATAAAGTTAAAATAAATAAAGTCTAAAGACTTGTGTTCTGTAGGTATGTTGTCCAACAGCAACTGTTTACTTTATAGAAAGAACAGCAACTGAAATATTACCTTCTGGCTCACACTGCACATTAACTCTCATATTACGGCTAGCATTCTGCTGGTATCCATAACAGCAATTTCACACCACATCTTCACTCCTTCTGGCATTAGAAACTATGATCAGTACATGGTTGTGTGTATTGGCTTATCCTGTGTGCACGTCCTGATATTGCTAAATTCTGTGTGTAAAACATTTTAATCCAAAAATTACATTTTGACCATATTTTTACACCCAAACCTAACCTTACCCTTGAGTAATCGCTAAAATCTGAGGAAATGATAGATGAATGACACTGATGTAAAAGCACCAAACACTGATTGTAAGCCTAAACATCACAAAAACTATAAACTGGTTCTTCAAATCTGATCAACAAAGATGTTGATCCAGGAACACTTCGAAAATCAGGTTCTGCTATCCTATGTACAGTTCAGTTTACTTTCTTATTTTGAGTGCAAACATGTTTTTGCTGATTTCTCAATCAGAAACCATTACAAATAGTTATGAAGGGAAAATAGGTAATCTTTACAATTACTAATTTATATATAGCTTTAAGTACTCTGGAGGTTAAAGGTTGCAAAGTCAGTCTTGACAAAACTGAGAGTTACTTTGACAAATGTATATGTACATATGCCTCTAGCTAGGATGTGAAACTGTTCCATTCCTATCCATTAGCTACAGACAACATTTTATAGACATTATAGTAAAATTCAATATCAAGTTTGTAAAATGTACTCGAAATTAATTCTGTTTGTAAGTACCAAATTCTTTTGGGTTCATGTCTGAATGGTATTGTTTCTATCATCTTGGCTAAGTCTCTGAAAATGTGTATCTTTCTTGGCTCTTATAGCAGTGACTGCCTCCAGCTGAAATATTGCCAAAGAGATGCAGTGCCAGCCCTAGTGCATGCTCCAGTTCCTAAGCAGTTAAAGTACCATCAGTTAAACTAGTAACTTTTTAAGTTTCTATTTAAGGATTTCATAAAGATACACAACCTTGTTTGTGCTTATCATTAACACTGGATGTAAATAAAAATTAAATTATGTTTAAAAAAATTACTTGCTTAAGGTTACTGGGGAAAAGCTTAGACATTCAGTTAAGATCCTCACACTATATTAAAGAAATGCTATTATTTCCTCACTACCAAAGCTCTACCAACTTGTCCAGGCTCATCCAAGTTGAAAAATGATTATTTGATTAATCATTGTTTTCTTTTTTATGTCTGAATGTGTGTTTTTGTGTGTCACAAAGAGGTGACATACACTGATTTTAAAGCCTGACAGTTAAACTCATGGCATTTTGACCACATAAAATTAAGCACCACCGAAGCATCACAAATTAGTTAATACTGACTCTGACAAAGAAATGCTTGTGTTAATTATAAACCAACATAGAAAAATCCCCTTCAGCAAAATTGATTTAAAGACAACTGAAAAACAACTGAAAGCTTTGACATTCCTACAGCAGCTTTAGTGACACAAGACACTTCCAGTTAATAAGAGGGGCAAGGAAGAGACATTCTTACCATTGTCTTCCACTGTGAAGTAGAATATATCACTTGTGGCATTGGACCCATCAAGAAGCACATAGCAAATCTTCATGTCATCAATATCAGCTAATAATAAGAAAAGATGTATGAGAATGAGCATGAGAAGTTTGAGATTACAAAATGAGATTATTTAAATAGCAGTGACAAGTTTTGCATAATATATTTTAGAAACAAAAAGGTAATTTAGAATAGCTTACCCTGTGAAAAGGACTTGATGCTGTCATTGCCCAAAGCAGAATTCATGATAAAGCCATGAAGAGGGGTCTCAGTTACAACATACTTAAGAACTTTGTTTGGGCTGTCTCTGTCCTCAGCCTTTAGTGTTTTGCTGGTAATCAAAAATCCAAGGTGCCCAGTATGAAGAACCCTAAGAGTGGGTGCTGCTTTGTTTACAACGATTTGAGGCACTCCATTGTCCACAGTGGTAATGTAAATGGACATCACCTGAGGCTTGCGTGTTTCGTATACAGTATCAGGGAAAACATAAAATTCAGTGTGAGTCCCATCAGTAACTGTGAAAGAAAAGCTGTCTTCATTTGTCTCCGTGCTATCATGCCTGTAAGTTATAAGGTTTTCATTTAGGTCCTGCTTGGTAAATGAGGAAATGACTTGCGTTCCATTGAACAGAAGCTGACCGTGAACTGGCACTTGAGTCACTACAAATCTCAGCAGGTTGTCTGGTGTGTCACGGTCCTCCACTGTCAATTCAAATGGTGTGATCAGCTTAGTTTCTCCCTCTCCCAATACCAACCTGTTGATCGTCAAGACTGGTTTCTTGTTGTCGACATCTGTGATGGATACACGGAATGTGCGGAAGACAGGGTTGTAGCCATCGGTCACCTCAAACTCAAAGCTGTCCATCTTTATTTCATCATCAGATGTATGGATATAGTAGATCTTGTTGCCAGCTAGCTGCAGCTGAGTGAAGGTGGAGATAGGCACCCCTGGGAGATCGGTACTTTCAAGATGGCCCCTGCTGGGAGCACGGGTGATGCTGAAACTTAGATATTCATCTGGACTGTTAATGTCAGTTGTGCTGAGGAGGTCTGTGGTCAAGGTGACCTTACCTCCCTCTTTGAGGGTCACACCCTTGTTGATAACATCAGGGAAGACCATGTCCATGCTTCCAATATTAATGTAGAAGTAGCGATCAATGAGGGGATTGATTCCATCTGTTACATCAAACTTCAGCAGGTCACGAACACCCTCCTGGCCTGTGTGAACATACTGAATCAACTGTTTGTCAAGTTCATCTTGTGTAAAATTCATTCCGATACTAATGTTGCCAATGACAAGTCCATGTTTGGTAATTCTCTGAAGATAGCCTTGGCCAGGTCCATAGCGGACAATGTAAGTAAGTTCTTTGTCTTCAGAATCCAGATCTGTGGCCTTCAGGACTCTGTTACTTATTACTTTGGTTTCTCCAATTTCTACTTCCAGGCCATCATTGATAGCCATTCTTGGAGTTTCATCATCTACAGGAATGACCATTATAATGACCTTTTCCTCAACAGCATGCTTCCCATCAGTGAGTCGAATTTCAAAACTGTCTTCCTTGGTTTCAGAGTCATCATGCTCATAAACAATATTAGAAGCCTCCTTGATCTGCTCTAAGGTAAATTTCACCACTGGAAGTGTTCCAGTGCTCAACTGCTGAACTATATTTCCATGTTTTGGGTTTTTGAGTATTTCAAAAAATAATTCATCATTTGGGATGTCTGCATCAGCAGCATTTAAAATAGGAGTGTCGATAACCAAGCTCATCCCTTCCATGACAACAAACTCACGAATAAAAATCTCTGGCTTTTCGTCATTGGCTGGGATGATGACAATAGGGAAAAAGTGCCTTTCTGAAAAGTTAATGCCATCAGAGCAGCGGAAAGTGAATCTGTCCTCAACTGGCTCCACCCCCTTGTGAATGCTTTGGACATAATAGATGTGACCTAGACCAACATCTCTAATGGTAAATGCGGTTATGGCAGTGCCTGCTCTGGATTTTTCAGAGCCTGGAGCTGGGGAGATGTTTTCTACATAGCCAGATGTGGACTGAACAATAATAGTACACAAAATATCATCATTATCAGTGTCAATGTCCTCAGCTTGAATGTGCTCTAATGTGATAACATTTTTCTCACCCTCAACTACTACAAACTGGTTGCCAACATTTACTATGGGTGGAATGCTGTCTACAGGGAGAATGGTGACGTGGACACGGACCCCTTGGACTTTATTGCCACCAACAACCCATTCATCTGACATGTCAGATATAGTAAGATTGAAGGAATCATGCTCTTTAATGGGACCAATTTCACCACTAGTGTGAACATAGACGACCACACCGTTGATTATGTCTTGCTGGGTGAAACGCTCAGCTGGAGCTCCATTCACCATTATTTCTCCTAGCCTAGGAGGCTCCTCGACTATGAAAGTTAGCATAAGGTCATCTGTGTCTTCGTCACGACCCTGGATAACATTACTAGTGATTTCTGTTGCGCCATTCTCAAGCACATCAATTGACGCACCTAACAAACCAGCTGGTAACATAATTTTTGGAGTTTCATCATCAACTGGCTTGATGCTGATCTTAACAACAATTGGGACTTCATGAAAGCCATCGCTAATGTCCAGCTTAATGACATCATGAAGAGATTCTTCACCACTGTGAATGTAGGCCAGTCGACTGTTTTCAATGTCCTCCAACACAAATGTCTGGCCATTAGACATGTCAATTCCTAAATATTGTAGCTGCCCGAACCTGGGAATCTGGGTCACTATAAATTTAATGTTCTCATCCTCAGTGTCCTGGTCAGAGGCATTCAGTTCATTTTTGGTTATTATATAAGTATTTCGTTCCAGAACAGTGAAACCAGTGTTAGTAATTACAGGAGGTTTGTTGTCAACAGGCTGTAAAAAGATTGTAAACAGTCCATCCACTGAATTACTAGCAGTGTCCTCCACGCTAAATGTAAACTGGACCACTTTGGGAGTAATACCAAGCTCTTGATCTGGGGGTTTGTATGCCACTTTGTGGTGGTTGACCTGAGCTTGTGTAAACTCACTGATTGTGATGTCAGGGCTATCAGTCAGCACAATGGCACCAAGAGGAACAGGGTTGTTTTCGTCTGTGTCAGTAGGAGGTTTGATGATGGTGTACTTAAGATCCCTGTCATCACAGTCCAGATCTGTGTAACGTAGAAATTTTTTCTTGAAAAATGTCAGCTCGTATTCTTTGACTTCCATGTGTAATGTGGTGCCAGGGTAAAGTTCTGGAGGAATGTCATCCACTGGATGTATTTTAATGGTGAATGTGTGCTCTCCTGATTGATTTGGTGGGTCATTGTCATCTTGAACTCTAAAGACAAACTGGTCAATCACAGTTGTGGTACTATGAGGTCCTTTGTGACGATAGAATAATTTCCCATCTAGAATATCCTGCTGAAACCATTCTGTCACCACCTGTTCAAACATCTCATCTGTTGCACTAAACTTCCACGCAGATGGATCCGGAGGAGGTTCCACCTGCTTAAGGAGTAGCTCACCGATGTCTGAGTATGGCGCTTCTAGTATGAATTTAATTGTTGAGTCCTCTGAGTCAATGTCAGTGGCACTCAGGATAAAAGGGGAGATTTGCATCACTTCATTCTTGAAAAGCACAATACCAGTGTTTGCATTTATAATGGGGGGTTCATCATCAGTGGGGGCAATTGTGATAGGGAATAAAAACTCAACTTCATTACTGCCATCAGTCATTCTGAATATAATATTGTCACTGTAGGTGTCACTTCCATCATGCTGGTACACAACAATGCCAGCATCTAGATCAGCTGGTGTGAAAAATTTTCTTTGAGACCCTAACACTGTCAGCTCTCCATGTTTTAAGCCATCAACAACTGTAATCTTCACATCGTCAAGATTGTCCTCGTCGCTGATCTCTAAATTTTGTAAGCTGGATAGTGCTCTTGATTGGCCCTCAAAAAGAAGCTGTCCTGTATTTTTGGTTACTACTGGAGCTAAAGTGTTCATTGGCTTTACAACAATCATGAACGCAAAAGGATCAGAAACTGCACCGTCTGTATCAACGATTTCAAATTCAATCTGGAAAATTCTTTCTACATCTGAATCCTCAGAGGGAGGCTTGTAAGCAATTTTTAGGTCTTTAACATCTCTCTGATGGAAAGAAGTGATTGGCTGGTTTTGATCATCTGTGCTGATAATATAGCCCTGCTGATAGCCCAGGGGAGATGTTATGTTAAAGATTAATTCGTCAGAATATGTTTCAATATCCTCAGCTGCCAGCATATCTGAGGTAATGGCTGTCATCACAAATTGGTCAATCTCCATCATCATCATAGATATAAAGCTAGGCTTTGGTGGTGTATTTTCAGTGCCCTCTTTGATCCTAACCATTATTTGGAAATGTTCCTGCTGAATAGTATTGCCATCATTGTCTTGTACTTCCACTAGCATTGGAATATAGTCTCTGTTAGGAGAGTTGGTGGTTGCAGTGTGCTGATACTGAATTCCTTTCTTGACAAAATCATCACAATTAATCATCTGACCGTTAACAGAGTTATCAGTAAGACTACCATACCTGGGAAGTTTTCCTGCACCAACCAGTGTGGTTACCTTACATATAGTGACACCATCTTCAAATGCAAACTCCAAAGTTTTCTTGTCAATTGGGTTGCTCAGCCCATTGAGCTTGTCCACGACCAGAGGCATGTTACGAGTGACAACCTCTAGTTGCTGAAAGACCACTTCTACTTCAAGAATGAAAGGAACCACCACTGTGTCTGTGTGGGAGTCATACCTCAACTGCAGCTTTATGTGGTCTTTGCTTGGACTCCGGGAACCGAAGTGAGTATATTTGACCTCTTCTTCTCCAAAAGCGCAGGGGAATTTCTTGGGTGTAAGCATTCCAGGTCTCTGGGCCAGTGGGTCATTGTCCAGCACTGTGATGTGACAGCGGTCTCCTGCATGCACTTCAGTCACAAGGTCATTGATAGGGTCCAGATAGACAGAGCGTCCAAAGGGAACTCTAATCCCATTGTTGGCTACCAAAATTGTTTCAGCAGTAGGTCCAGGTCGGTGCCTATGGCGGAAAGTCGCGTCAAAAGGTTCTGCATCCACTTTAGAGAGACAACATCCTAATGAAATCAGTATAAACAGGCACTTCAAAGTTGCTCCTGCTGCACTTAGCCTTCCTCTTTGCAGACAACCAGCCATATTTTTATAGCTAGTTGCACTGCATGAACTTGCAAAAATAGATACACTGCAGTGTCCAAGCAAGATTTAGGATGATTCCCCCTGATTTCTCAAGGTTTGGTTTTGATCTCACTGCTACGCTTCCCCCTCTCACTGTCCTTACACACAGCACAAGTGCAGCTAACCTACTGAAGCACTGCAGGTAATACTTAACAAGGGAGATAGTGACAGCACAAAGCTCCACCCTCAGTCCAGCCTCTCCCATGGCTAATTTAAGGCAGGACATTGGACAGCCCCCCAAAGTGTTGGATTCACTCTAGCCCTTTCTCTCTGTTTCTCCTTTCTTACCCACTGAAGGCAAAAAGTTCAAATTAAGACCATAAAGGAAACCATTTAGAAAAAAAACTAATTATTAATAAAGGAACCAAAGCTCACTGTTAAATGGTTGCTTATTAGCGTACCCATTATTAACATTTTATCTCTTTATTAGTACTTATAAATTGCATATTCTGCATGACCATAATCTAAATCCCTAATCCTATTCAATACCTAAACTACCATACTAACTATTAATAAGCATTGAATAATGACTTTATTAAGGCAAAATATTTAATGGTTTATTAATAGTGAAAATTAAACTTTAAAATACAATGTGCTTGCAATAGAAATAAAATATATAAACCAAGACAAGACTGTTGTGAAATGATGTGACCACTGGTTTGTGATATGTCCTAAAAATGCTTCAAGGAATATAAGGTTGCCCGGGATTTTTTCCCCCTAATAAGTGGTTTAAAAAGTATAATAAAGTTTGTACAAAAAAAACATTGAAAAAACTGTATATTTTTTAGTTTATCATGCCAAAATAACTACAGATATAGCTTAGTATAGTAATAGTAAAATAGTAATAGTAGCAACAGCGCCTTCTGTTGGAGTGATAGACACAAAAAAAAGTAATATTGTCAATTTTGCATCTCAATATACAAAAAGGTTAACAAAAATGAAATAGCATATGTTTTCATAATTGGTTTAAACATTTGTGGATGTTGAAATCAGTTAATAATGTGGTACAGACTTTTTTTCAGTCAATGCATGCTGTGTTTGAATGAAATGATATGTTTATTGGGTTCCCCATCCGCTTACTTGGGGGGTCACCTCATAGGGCAGCTGAAAGGTCAAGCCACACAATACTCATTCCAGTTGGCTAAACAGGTGGACAGAAACAAGGGTTGCTTCTTAAAAAATGTAGTAACTCTTGAACTCAACACGTTTGTTTTGTTTATATTTTTCTCATTTCTATTTTTTTTTTTTTTTTTAGTTCCAGTTGCACAATCATCCATGTAAATAATCAGCAGTGCTAAGCTGTTGAAAGGTATATTCATGCACATTTCCTAATGACACTTTATTTGCCAACCGTAAGTGTAGTTTGACCTATGGCTTGAATCACAGTGATCCTAACGGGCGTGATGTCCTGCTGCTTGCCTAAAAAATCCTCTCATATAATTTTATTTCTAGAGAGTCCAAATATATCTTTTGTGATTGCAGTCACTGGGGATGGGATTTTAAATGCGTCCACCGGATGATGATGATGGAAATCCCCCATGGCTGTCAGAAGTACATAGAGTTTATCCCTTAATGTGACACATGATCTTGGGCACCAATACAAGTGCTCAGCATCAATAGCAAAAAAAAGGAGAAAAAGCTGTACTTTACCTAAAAGCCTAATTTATTTATACTTAATAACTGCTTTATTTTTTTCATGTTTTATGTTGTAACTTCAGCTTAGCATGACCTGGCTGAAGTGAGAATCAGGGTAGATACTTGAGAATACATACTGTGTATGGAAACCTTGTGGTCGCATCTAGATATAAATACCCTCTTTCCATTTATGGAGCAGTGTTTCAAACGGATATATGGGAATTGATACCACCTCACATATCCGATTAAATTACCAATAATATTTTTGTTTCGGTCATCATTTTCTCAGCTAACCGACATTTCCTTGTTCGATACAACTAATTAACTCCGTTCAAGTAAACTCAACAAGAGTCATTTACTTAAAGCATCATATTACTGAACATATGCACATGTTTTGATGGTTAATTATGTCCCAAGATACAGTTCATCACAGTTTCCAAAATAATTTAACTCTTTAACACTTTAGACTGTTTAGATTTTTCTAATACTGAAAGTTTAATGTTGTTTGCCTTGAGATGAATAGAATTAGTATTTAGATTTTTCTTTGCCCCAGTGACCCTGACTAGGTTCAGATGGATAGAGGTTTTGTAAAATACTACCAAATCTTCAATTTATGAGTTTAAATTTACTGTGATCCAGACCTTTCAGCACATTGTGAACCAGAAATCCCTTGGAGAACACAAAGGTCGTAAATCTTCTTGGTAAGTAAATATACACAGGATTTAACAATGCAAATTGTGGAACTAGTGTTCCACTAATGAATTGTTTGATGCCTTTAATAACACAAACCAAAATAAAGGGCACTCCGTTTATTCGGATACGTGTTTGGGACAACACTATACCACTCTTAGCAACGCTTGTGAAAAACCCCTGTTAGCATTCGCTGAATACCCAGCATGCCACGGGTGCTTGATGAGTCTGTTTCTATTTTGTTACTTTGCTAAAATAACTTTTGGTGCACTTATAACCAATGCAAATTCGAGCACCTAAAGTGGACAGTTAGCATAGTACTGATTGATAGATGGAAGCCAGCCATCACGGTACAAGCTATAAATTTACACTTTGTTAAGTTAAATGTACAAATTTACACTTTATTAAGTTAAATGTATGCGCAGTTGTTCTGATCCTACCAGTTTGATTTCAGACCAGAAAAGGATAAAGAACCTACTGATCTAGGGCTATAAAACTGCGCTTTCATAAAAGCAATTTTACTGAAAAAATGTTTATAAATCCCAGTCACAGCTCTACAAAGAAAAAGTGTATCACATGCCTACAGCTACTAGACTACATAAAAATGATAATAATTTGTTTACAAACAAAGTCACGTTAGTTAGTACCATTCGCAGGTCATATATTGTTATCTTAGACTAAGTATCTCCTAGCCTTAAATCTGACAAATATCCAGTACACAGCAGTTGTGGCCATGCATCACTGTCTCAAGATGCATAGATTACAGACAAACACTGCTACCAGCGCTTAACCCTTCACCTTTTCGGCAATAGTATATAGGTCAAGCATGCTAACAGACAACACGCCACTATGTCAATACAGTCATGGTGGAGCACAGGAAGGGTGCCTCTACATGTTCCCCAATATTGTCAACAAGTATGTAAACACCCACATGCTAATCAATCAGCACTTGCGTATAAAATCTGTCACTTTACAGAAAAGCAGGCAATTTTTTATTTGGGTTCCTGAGGGAACGTCAGGATTTTCTGTGCTTTGTGTTATTATATTTATACTTCAGTGTGATATAACATTGTCAGGAACAGCTTTCTGAAATAAAAGTGGATGTTTCATCCAAACTTTACTTGGGTTAGTTCAGGGCAGGTTCAATGGACCAAGCCTTCAAAGTCACGGTAGTTATGCTATTCAGCTGTGCCGGCATCAGCCAAAACTTTCTCTGCCTTAGAATAACTCTTTCCCAGAAAGGCCGGCAACGTTTTCACATTGCTTTCACACATTGCAGCATCCCAATCATCCACCGCTGTAAATATACACACTGTATAAATAGAGGATCCTAGGATAATTTACTCCTTTGGATCAAGCACAGGGTGAGCTGGGAGAGGGGTGGCTTTTTGCCTGGCCTGCCCAATGGCACCGTTCCTCTTGCACTGCGGTCACGTCAGCATTCTTACGATACCTTTCCTCCGTCTCCTCCCTTTCTCCCAATCACACACCAATGTGTCTGTCAGCTGACCACAAAAACTGTACAGTGTTAGACGGTTTCTGTTGGCTCTTCTGTTTCAGAAGACTATTTTATAGAAGTATTTGTTTTTTTTTTTTCTTAAAAGAATTTTACATTTATTCTAAACGGCCTACTGAATGCTCCATTCTGATTGTTCGGCAGAAGTTTTAAAATGTGCAATTAATTTCAGGGAACCGCATATCTTCCAGGCAGGTATTGACCTCATTACAGTTCATTATCACTGTGCCAAATGATTTCAGTTATTTAAAAGTCCATTACATCCTACAACAGCAAAATAACTAAAATCCACAGTGACACTGACCAAAAAAATACATATAGTAAATAACAGGATAAAAATAACAGTAACTCAAAAGAATTCTTAGCTTCCTGTTTTCTTTAATTTGTACTTTTTTAAAATTTACTATATGTTCCAGTCATGATTTTGATTTAAATACTGCAAAGTATTTTCCACAAGGCAGCATAGATGCCCTCACTATATATCACTTACTACTTCTTCACATTCTTCTTCCTCTTGTTTTCATAAACATGTCAGTTCAGGGACTTCTGATGTTCAGGTGTTTGATTTTCAGAAGTTGACAACTAATTCCTGTCTTTTATCACACGGCACTGGCACATGGTTTGAGGAGTTTCAGTGTGCACCTGGATATTTGTAACTGAAGGCAATATAAAACGTTAATAATAATATAGAAAAAGTGAATAAAAAAGTAGGTAATATAGAATTTAAAATTAAGACACTTTGTCAAAGCTTTACTCTTACACATTTTAGATTAGTAAAACATTTTATTATAATTTATTGTGATGTTGAGTATAACTGTTCCAGCTGATTGACTCTAATCTGTTATCAAAGTGTAGGAGGAGGCAACTCATAAATGCAATCTTATACTTCAAACCAGAAATAAAATGTTTATTGCAGGCTTGTTATGGAAACATCTATGTTGGCATCTGGTTGGTTACTTAAAGCAGTTTCTAATACAGTTCTCATACAGTAAATTTGCTTTATTATAGACAGAACATATACCTGACTGAACTGTAAAGCGTGAAATTTTCAGAATGAAAAGCGTGAAAAGCAATGAAAGCGTTACCTAGAGAAAGAAAGAAAATATATCTAAAAAAATTATACTGATTAAATTTGTAGTATGCAAATACATTTTATAGTTAACAGTTGTAGACATTAAAACACACCTATTGTTATATATTGATATATGCTCTGTCAAAGGGCGGGAATACAAGAAATATCCTTGATATCTGATATCTGGGTGCAGTAACAAACAAAAAGTACACACTGTTCATTTACATATACAGCCAAAAACAACGCAAAACTGGTTGAACATTTAAAAAAATATATCCTTTTTAAGATTAGATTTTCATAAATTAGGTTGAATAAGGTCTAATATTAAAATTTAAATTAACAGGTATTACTATGCCTTTATACAACGTAGGAACATAAATCTGCTGAAAAACAGAAACTCCATTAGGTTAATGTAGATTTTCTTTAAGCCTAGAACAACAATTTTAAAACGTGTTAAAATGTGTTAAAATTTAAAACACTAGTGAAAATGTATATATAATATTCTTTTACATTGATACAGGATGTTTTTACAGACTTTTCTTAGTGCTGTATGGATATTCAAGCAACGTTGTTCTCACAATGCCTCGCATAGTTTACAGTTTTGTTCAGCTGTTACTTCATCGTTCAGGTTCAGAGATCTGTAAAACAGAGAGTTGATGTTGGTTTTAATTATAAGCATATATATTTTTTTCACATTTATTCAATACATCGTCATACAACATTGGGACAATTATTGTTCTTTGGAACAACTATTGTTATTATTGTTGACAAAAAAGAAAATAGGCTCTAAAATGCTAAAATCCTTTTTTCCCGTGAGCTGTAAAGCCAGCTCATAACCTCCCACGTGTATTTAGCCTTTGACATGACCACTTACCTCAAGCTAAAACATCTGTTTGACAAAAGAAGAGCACTTAAAATGTATTGATGTTATTTATGAAGAAGCATGGCATGCTGATATACAGTATAGCCATATAACATCCATATAACCAAATACTGATAGAAAGGCAGAGAGTTACAAAATAATTAAATAATAATATTACATAACAAATTAAACATTTATGGACATGCTCACGTTCATTGAAAACCGATAAGCTTCATGTTTTTTTTTAACCTGTAGGCTTGTTCACACAATAGCTTGCAATGACATCTGTATTGAAATTTACAAATGGCCACTCAATTATCAACAGAAAAGCTGCTTGTAATTTAACACAAATGCTTTCTTTACGGGCTTACACAAAGGCACGAGTGGACCGTACACCTCAGAATAGACTCGTTAGGCTGAGCTGGGGTACATAGTAAACTGAGCCTGAGATAACAATCTCCCAACCCCCCCTTAAACAGAGAGAGGAAGGCAGGTAGCTGGAAGACTGGACATTCCTTTAAGGATTTATCAAGACGAAACCAGGGGACTAATCTAAGCGCTCCAATCTGTTAAACTGAAGTGGAACCTCTAATTATATCAGAGCTGTTAGGGCAGGTTTGTAAAGCCAGTTTGAATTTCCATCTCAAAGCCTTTTTGTGCCTTTCAACTATTGATTTAAGCTTAGGATGCCCAACTAAACTTTAAATGTAACAGGTAGAGTGCAAAGCAGTTGTTGCAGTTTCTTCATTTCAGTTTTAAGGTCATTTTTAGGCTTGTAATACACTGGAAACAGATAAAAATGAAACGATTTATCTCAAAAGTAGATTCCAAAGATAAAAAATCCACGAAAATACAGCTTCTTACCCGAGGTTACACTTCAAGTGTCTTTCTTACAACCTCATGTCTGGTTCCAGGTGTAAAAATTGTGATTTGTGTATCCCATAATCCAAGAAGGGCACATCCTGGAGGGATGAGTTTGTGAAAGTACTGTGACCTCTTACACAACACCTACTGCTTAGAGATTCATTACTCAGTTTTATCAGCAAAAAATTCTCTTCTGACAGGCCAGTGAGACCATCTGATAGTGAGCATCAATCAAAAGCCTTTTCTTTAGTAGCTAATGAATCTTGAATCGTAAAATGAAACTCTATTTCTTGTAATGCGACTTTCTACATCACAGTGTGTTTTTATATCTTACGATTGCAACCTTATTTTTTTGTTATTGCAACTTTTTACTTTAAATCAGGAATGTCTTACTATTTCAATGCAATCTCATGACCAATCCGTACGTATTTATAAAGGTGGCCACTTCGTACGAATTCGTATGACCTTACTTATACGATTTTGTACGATTTGTCTACATTCAGGGACACAATCGCACGAATTGTGCAACTCATAAAATACGTCTGATTTTGCGAAAAAATACGTATTTGTACAAATTAGGCACCTTGTAAAATATGTACGAACTGCGTAAGATTGGGTTGACTGTTTTCTGACAGCGGATTCAGCTAAGCGTAATTTACTAAGATGAATAACAGGATATTTAATGCAACGTAGGATTGTACTTCCAGCCACCTAACTGCATCATGCTAAAACTGCCTTGTGAAGACTTTTCTTTTACCAGTAGTTAAAAGAGTTGGTGGAGGGGTGTTCTGTCAATCCCACTCGAAGGAATGTGGCTATGATGCCCAGGGCAGATACGGGCAGGTGAAGGTATCTATCTTTCAGCAGAGGCCTGATCACAGCCAGGCCCGTGAAGCCGCTGCTCTAGGACACTAGAATAGAAAGCAAGAAGGGAGAGAATGTGCTATCGGATGTCCTTCCTGTGAATCAGAGACCCATCAGTCAAACATGTGCCTGAATCTGTGTGTGTGGAAGGTCAGCTGTGTTTATTATAAAAAAGGACAAGATGCCACAGATTATAATAAAATCGTTGTTTATTATTGTTTTATTGGATATATTAAAAAGCAATATATGTTCAAAAGTTAATTATCTTTAGGTTCAGACTATCCACCTTCTGGTTGGATGCTCTCATGTTCTGGTATATATTGAAAGTAATGTTACAATGGGGGTGAGAAGATCAACTGAATTAACTGAACTGATTTTTGTTATACATATATATATATATATATATATATATATATATATATCATACTCAGTATGAAAATGTGAAAGGGTTAAGTTGACTAGAAACACCAGAGACTGGAAAAGGCACCTTTCTGTTATCTTTCTGAGGCGAACAGAAAAATAGGTGTAGAGAGAGTTTTTTATTTTTGGGGTGAACTATTTTGAAGCTTACATTTATTATTATATTTTAATATATTTTTGATATATTAACAAAAAATAAATAAAGTCAAGTATTTGTGAAAAAATATGAATAACATTTACTTAATTATAATACTTATTTCGTGTAGCGCAAGTTTTTTTTTTAATGAAAAGTCATCTAGCGTTTAAAATTTGATATATTTTGCAATCCTTTCACTTTTTCTGTCTTTGTAGTGTTTTGAGTTGTGGAACACTGCAGTCCTAAAGACATCAGTGAAACTACTGGAATGTTGCATCTGAAAAATGACCATGAGTTCATTGACAGTCTGCTCTCTAATTAGAATTGCTTGACCTTTGTCCTTTAATTAAGTTCCCACCAAGAAGACAAACCATTTGTCAAGCAAATGAAGCAAACTTGTGTGAACAGGCATCCATATTAAATGCATGCGGCTTTATCGTGTCTGTATATCTTTCAATAATTTATCTGAAGAGTAATTTATCTGAAGAGACACATTAGGTAAACTCTGACTTGACCCAATAACATACAAAAATGCATTTTCTTAATTTCTTCAGTTATTTTTAAATATCAAAGATTATTTCAATAAGCTGATTTTGTAGTTATCAGTGTGTTGGTGTGCATGCAAACTGTTTAGTTAATTTCTATGAGGCTGATTCTCGAATGCAACTAATAGAAACCAAGATGTGTGCTAATTGTCTTGATGATGGCAACATTTAAGACTACTTAGACCAACAATCCCACTGATAATTTTAAGTCCCCACATATGGAACTCAGATGCCGTGAAATATTCCCTTCTGGGAACTTCTGTTTGTCTAGACAAACAAGACCAGACTTCAGTGGTGGTCAAACTTGTGTTAGTTGTTCAGAGCAGGTGGGTGGTGTTTTTATTGCATATAGTGTGTTAAAGAATTGCAACCTTGTCCGTGTTATACTTCCTAACTTGTAAACCCTAACCAAACAATGTTTTTACCAGTGTGAACACACAAAGAGGCAGTCTAGACTTCCAGAAAGGAAATTGACTCTTCTTTGCAAATATACATTACAAAAACCAACAAATAGCAGTATAAATTGTTCACCTGTTAGTTTCAGGGTTTGTTCACAAAACTCGTGGCAGCATAAACTAAACTGCTGCTATACAAAAAGAATGAAAGAAAATGTATAAAGTTATACACTGAAGTTCCAAGAAACTCGCAGGAAGTTTGAAATATGAATGTTGGCCATGAACTAATTATCACCCCACTGAAATGACTTCACTGCTTGTAAAGTCACCCAAGCAAATGTATCCTTGCTGAAAGCAGCCATCATTAAAAGTATGAGTAGCACAGGATGGATAAAAAAAGCCTAAGCGAAAGGACAGCTGGAGAAGGACAAAATATAGATGAACTTTGAGTCTGACAACCACTGTATGACAACAACGCAGTAATGGAAAACATGATGCTTTTTTATGTTTGCTTACAGTTTTGTTAGGTTGTTTAGGTTTGCAAACTGCCATCAATTCAATGAAAAAGAGAAAGATAATGCCAAATGAATCTATTTAAAAAGACAAAAAAATAAAGGTCGCATGGTCTTGAACAGGTGGGTGAGAACGAGGTCCAAGTTTTCTGCCTCACAACTGTGGTAGAATAGTCATTGGCTCGACTCAGGGGCCTATTACATTTCTTTTATCCCATTCTGTAAAAATAGCTGCAATCAAGGAAGGTGTGAGGATTTACAAGGAGGTCTATTGAGGCATTGGCGGATGTTCCCCATGTGAATCAAACGTAGGCTTGCTGGGTCACTGTGGTGGGATAGACCTAAATGGGTGTGGTCTCAACATAAAAAATTCTTTCATGACTTCTGACTGACAGTGAATCGGAGAAGCTTTAGAAATATGAGAGGGGATAAAGTAGCTAAACATGTGAACGCACACTCCCAACAACTTAAACCAAAATTCTCTAAGTCTTATTGCTTAATAGTCTTGAATGCTTAGCACTTTAATGTTTATGACACTTGTACCTGTGTGTCAGTTTCTGCAGAAACGGCTTTTGCTAATCTTTAAAATAACTGGTCACACAAAAAAAGAAGTCTCACCCTCATGTAAGGTTCATTTTTAGCGTTTCCCGAAGAACATACAATAAGATCTTTTAAAAGTACTATAGATCCTTATTGGTTTTTGTGTGTCATATGACTTGACATCATGGCACAAGAACCAATGGGGTGTGATATTACTGGTGGGTCACCATTCTGATTTGGGCTTAAATGGTTTAATTTGAATAACTACTTGCATTTCTCTCTAATTATCAAACAAAGAATAATATTGGTTATAAAATATTAGAAGATAATGAAGTAGAGTTTGATTTAAACCAGTTGAATTTTTTGGATTACATTTACACAACTTTTATGTCCATTTTGGAGTTTGAACCTGTTGTACCCAATTGACTTTTATTGTATGGATAAAAACATTCTTCAAAAATCTTAGTTTTTGACAGTAAATAGGGTGATCTATTTCTATTTCTTATAAACAGTTTGAAGTGTGAAGAGGACGTCTTTAAGAACAATGTTTGCCACATTCTCTTTTTAACACTGCCCAGATATGGTGTTTTCTCTTGTCACCAAATACAGTCATCAGTGTTTGTGTACATACAAACACTAACATCTCACTGAGTCAATGTGTGGTTAATCTTATAAATAAAACCATAATGTTTCAGTGGAACCATGGAAACATAACAAATGCATAACAATCATTGTAGTATGCTTCTTCCACCTAACACGATAACCCCAGACTCTTTCTGATATGGTGAAATGTTTGATGCAATCGCTGAGTAAAGTTATACTTAACTTTGCTACTAAGAAAAGCTTACATTGAAGTTTGCAGGTTTCAACTTAAACCAGGAGGCACCACCTGGTACAGCTTTGAGTTTCTCTCATTCCCACTCATCCGAAGTTACACCTGGCCAGGTGAGACAATAACCACATCAAAACGCTAGTAGTCAATAACTGCGTATGTACATGTGCAAACACACATTAGTTCTACACCAAAGGACAGTGTGTAATACTGTTCAGGCCTGGGCGAGTGTTAGATTCTTATTGTAAATCTAGCATTGGCTTCTTTGTCATTAGATGGTATTGAACTCAAAAAAGGTTCAAGGTTTCAGATCTTTTTCATTGTTGTTTTAATAGGGAACTCATTCATGTCACGGACGGATATTAACCATTCGTCATTTCAGTCTTTGGAAAGAAAACTTTAAGTATTGCGTTAGTGCTGTTAGAGCAGACATGCAGAGCACTATTGGCCAACAATGTAAATGCCACTAAACTTCGGTAGACTGTCCTTTCTGTAAACTTGCCAATCCTGCTGTTTGTCTGATAAAATACTACTGTCTAGTTTTTGTTTCTCTCTGTTGAGTAGACCAAGCACCATAAAGTAAATGTGTATATAGCTACAACTGAAGCATTTATGAGAGCCCAATCAACTCCCAAAACCTGGAAACAGAGCTCCTGACAATGACCGGAGAGCACATGAAAGCATACTCTTATTGGAAAATAATACCCTATATAATAGTCCCTGGGGCTCTGGCTAATTATACTTCTTTATGAGCAGTCATGGTCATTAGTTGTTATCTATGGGGGTGGGAGAACATGACCTCTTTTCAAGTTCATCTCTCCAACCCGTCCATCAGTTCCAAACCAGCTGGAATGAATGAGAGGTTTTCTCTCTGTTTCCTCCCTTTGATTCTTTAACTGTCTGGACTTTTCCTAATTTTCTGCTAATTATAGTTTGTCTGTGCGTAGTAGTGGTATGTATAAGTATTTTGCTTACTTAATTTAGCGTTGAGACCAATTCTCATTATTAACTAGTTGTTTTTTAGAGTGCCTACTTGGTGAAATCAAACTCACCAACCACATTCTTAGTCCTTCCAAATACCAAAACTTAGTCCTACCAAATACCAAAACCAACTACTTTAGCTATTATATAAGCAGCATAACTATTAACTAATAACTATTAACTGTTAATAAGCAGCAAATTAAGAGTTTATTGAGGCAAAAGTCGTAGTTAATGGTTTGTTAATAGCATAAAATAAAGTGTGACCAATATGTAAAATGTTCTATATCTGTAATAATAACCTATACATGTCTAAAAAAAAAGGCTGAGACCACTATGGAAAATTGTCTTTTTACACAAATATTTACAATTTCTATTACATATTGTATTAAAAAGGTAGACCATTTTCAAGGTGACGTATTATTTCTATTTATTAATTGATTTCTATTTTTGCTGAAAATGTTACATTTCTGGACGTACACTATATATGTGTGGAATGTCTGCTGTAATTTAAGATCCACGGAGCATTCCATTGTCCGTACCGTGGGGCATCGTGTACTGAAATGCTGATGAAGGTCTCTCATCAGCTGTTAACAGAGAAACAAATTTCACTTGGAGCTGCAAACAGAAGTAAAGCCTTAACCTGCTGGGGCACAGGTGTGCAGAAAACACCCTGACAGAGAGAAATAAAGCTGTGTTATATCTCTCAAGTGTCTGATGACATGAGACTTGGAGCGGCATCTGTAGATATGATGTGATGAGAGATGGAATGTCCTACATATCCACACAAGTAAAAAAGTTACATTTGCTTGGACTGACCAATGCGAATCCTGATATGAATGTGCAAATTATGCCTTATAGTGCAACCCTTAGTTGCAGTAATCATCGAAGTATACTGTATTATCCCCTGCTTGAGCACACCTCTAATAGAGCACAGCACTGTACAGAATGGATTACTGGAAAACACTTACCAATGTAAAATGCTAGGAAGAGCTTGATTTATTTTATAAAGCATCAATAGAGGTTTTCGGTGAAACCAGGCCCATTGCCCTTGACTGAAACAAAAAGGAGGAGTTGTGAATATAAGAATAGACTAACTGAAACTTAATAAATGTTCTTTTAATCTCACTAACCTTCAGCTCTTGTATTGTTGCTGTTGTTTTCATTGAGAACATCGTCTAGGGATTCCATTGAGGTTTTGGTGGAGATCGAAGGTTCTCCATCATTCAGATCCACTATGGTCAGGCCCTCCATTTTATCCTTTGGGTTTCCCGTGGCCTCAGTGCTGGCTAAATTCTGTTGGTTTTCTTCTTTAGCATCAGTTGATTCTGTGGGTAATATGTTTAAATTTGTTTTTGGATGTGGTCATTATAATGGATCGCACAAAGAAGTTTAACATAGTAAAAATCATGGAACATAAATTTTACATTATGTTCATCGAACTATATAAAAACCAAAATTGCTGTATAACAGCTACTCTGGCACTGTTTAAGTATAAACTAAGCACTCTTCAAATACTTTAAGTATTTATACTTTAAGTATAGTATAAGGTTTTCCCGACAACCCTGACTTCTCTAAAAACACAATTGCACACAAAACACCTGGGAGTCTAGTCTCAGTGTTCTCAAACCTGAGGATATCTATGCTTCCTATCATTTTCAGTGCAGTAAATCTTAAAAATGAGCAGTGGGAGAAACGGAATGAGCAGGTGGTAGAAACAGCCTTGTGACTGGAAAGTCAGCACTTACAGGATAAAGAGGCATCGTAAAACCATTAGCTACCATGTCATTCCATTGCACACTTCTGTTTTATTTTTTCCTCCATGGTCATTTTCTTTACCTCTCTCATTGTTACTCACTCTCTCCCACCATGTGGTTGATTTAGACCTGGAGGCGGTTGTAGTAAGTAAAGCCGCTGAAGCCAGGAAACTGATTGAGACCCATTCGTTTCTAAAGAGTAACCTGTGGAGCTCGTCAATGACAGACAGCAGATTTTGGTGGGAAAGAGAACCATCCTGTGTTATTACAGGGAGCTTGACGAGAAACTGAGATCATAGGGAGTAATTCTGGGCTGTTAAGCCATTGCACCACTTGCTGTAGGCAAACAAGCCCAATATTCCATTTTGCTAGTCATGTTTGTTACTTTTTACTTTGTCATCTTGTTTAGCACTACAAGATGTTCTCAAACTAATCCATAAACACAAATACACTTGATGTTCCAAATGGCCTCAAATGAGTCCATTACATGTATTAATATAAGGACCTGTTCATTATATGGGTTTGTGTTTCATAAAAGACATGGTTACACTTTAGTATAGGGACCAATTGCTTATTAGCATCCCTATTAATAGCATATAGGTTGTTTATTAGTACTTATAAGCACATATTCTGCATACCCAATAGCGAAACTTACCTTACTACCTTATGTACATATACATTTTTCGAAAAACATAAGAACCACTTTTCTCTTTGTGTCATATACAGAATGTGGTATCTCAAATGACATAGGCCTTTGACATCAGCCATTGCTAAAATGTGGAAGCTTCTTTTGCTGCTGTAATCAAACTTGTGAGACTAACATATCTCAGAGGCACACAATGCATACGTCCTTCATCTGCTGAAAGGCTTCCACATAAAACATATTTTAAAAAATTAGAGAAAAGGGTTTTAGGTTTGAAATTTAGGCATTTGCCTTACAAAAATGCATGCATTCACTGCAGGAAGGCTTTATTCACCCACCTGAGCCATGAGTGGGACGTTTTAATACGGATGTCCATTTTTATTTGACATCTTTTTGACTGTTGAACAAAAACACACACCCTTGGAAGAGCCAGGAACATTTTTAATATAACTTTGATTGGATTAGTTTGAAAGAAAAAAAGTCATATACCTAGGGCACATTGTTTGTGAGTAAATGACTTCTCTTTTTCAGGTGAACTAACCCCTTTAATCTGTCATCTGTGTGTGTGTATATATATATATATATATATATATATATATATATATATATATATATATATATATATAACTATTTAAGAATTCTGTCTTGTGAATAATGTATTTTTTGCACCTCTGAAAAACAACAATGTTGTTAATACAGGAACTTCTGTAGTTCCTCAAACTTCTAGACAAATAGTGTAATATCCTGTTGCACAAGCTGCTAGGGTGAAATATATAAGCTGTCATCATTTCCAGTGAACTGGAGTCACCCTGACTTAGTAGATTTTTCAATAGATATTTAGGATTGTTAATATTATTCCAAATAAATAAAAAGCGCTGTGAGCTCACATCTCTGAGAAGTGTTTCTTAAAAATAAATATAACCCAGACAGACAAAAGGCATCTTTATTTCTGTTATGGTTCTTCCAGATGGAAAGGATCAGACACAAAGACCAGATGCCTCTGGTCAAAAGTGGCTATTTCCTAAATGCTGTAGGCACTGAAACATTGAAGCATGTCCATGCAGGCTCAGTTCAGATAAGGGTTTGTGGCAGAAACCAAGAATATCAGCAAGATAATCGCTTTGTTCAGAACTAAATATTTTTATTATTATATATATTTTGATTACTATTTATTTATTGTTTTTCACCAGTATTGTTAGTATGGAAATTAAAGATTGATGGATATGCATTACTTAAATAAAGATTACTGAAGAAACTGGATCAGCCCTAATTTTGAGGATGCCACAGATTTTTTTCGCACAAATTTTTTGTTATCACTGTTTTATCAGTGTTGTAAAATGTTTTAAAATTCTTTACTGAGAGACTGGCAGCTGCATACTCTTGTCTTAGAAGTCCATCCAGTGGAACTCCCTGTTATTGCAACCTGTTCAACAGCAGTTTTCAAGTCACTGATTTAACTAAAGAAATTTTTGGATCATAGACAAATAATTTATGCTCTAGTTAAAAACAGTATAGAAACTTTTAGCTTTGTTTCAAAGTTTAGCTATATCGATATATATTATTTCCTATAGAAATGTAACTGACCACAAACTTTTGAAAGGTATAATATATAGCTATAATATATAGTATAATTTAATTTAATTTAATTTAATTTAATTTTTATTTTATTTTATTTTATTTTATTTTATTTTATTTTATTTTATTTTTTATTTTATTTTATCAAACAGCTCCCCATATTTACTTTTGCAATGTTGAGTTTAGAAACATGGCAGCTTTCTTAAACACACACAGTTGTTTCATATGGTTGCCTCTTATGCTCTTTAGTTCTTTATATACTGTAGGTCTTCACACATATGTGTTGAAATTAATTGAAAAGTGATCGTGATATATGAAGTATTTGAAAGAAATCAGCTGCTCGTCACATACCCTTCTCTTCATCGGGCTTCTCAGCTTCCTTAACAGGCGTAGGGTCTTTAAGTGGCTCGGTGGACTCGACAGGAGTGAATGTATGCATATCTTTGAGAACAGTGAAGAACACAAGGTCGGTGCAAGCCGAGACATCAACATGTAGGAGAAAGTTAAGAGAATGTCAGGTACCTTTGACTGATGTGGTGTCGAACACCTCTATATCCACTGTGCTGAGAGGGATCTGAGCATCTTCTTGTTTGGGATGTAAATCCACGGAGTACCTCTGCATTAGACAAACATGATCAGTATGTAGTTTGTATATCCAGTGTAATTACTATAAAATATCAAATTCACAATTAGCAATAATTTCTTTAAAAATGTCTTACCCTGGATTTCTTTTTAAGACAACAATAAAGCACTACCCCAGCGAGGCACAGAACAGCAATAATAAAGATAATTATATAAGCTGTTGAGGGTAAAAAAAAAATTGTAAGAATAATTTAGAACACGCATCTTTGGCTTCACTTTTACTATTGCCTTAACAAACGTTTAGTTCGCTGTTTATTAATAGTTAGTAAGCTAAAGTTTAGGTATTAAGTTCAGGTATTAAGCATGTAGAATAGGGTCATACAGAATATGTGCTTTGTTAGCACTAATAAACAGCCAATATGTTAATAATAGGCATGCTAATAAACACCTACTCAGTGAGAATTGGACCCAGTGGTGTTACCAACATCTTTTTATCTGTCAATTTGAAATAAACAAGAAAACTGCTATAATTACGATGAGAAAAAGGAAAAACTCACTCACTTGTTCCATTATTTCCGACATTCTCCGCTGCTTGGGTTGCTGTTAAAATAAAATTATGCAAAACATAAATGCATTGCAAATATATATATATATATATATATATATATATATATATATATATATATATATATATACACACACACACATATATATATATATATATATATATATATATATTTTTTATGCAAATGGCTAAATTATGCACTAATTAGCTTTTTAATAAAATGATTTATAGGTGGTTAATACAAATAATTTTTTTTGTCAGAGGTTTTAAGATGCTAGGTGCACACTTTCTTCCTGTGTCAGGATGACTCAGACTTTATGATTAAAGTGAGAATTCTCACATAGCTCTATTGCGCAAAATCAAATGTGTTAATTTTTCTGCTAAAATGTACAATCTGCCATCATTATACCAGCACAATATTGTTTCACTTACTGGTTGCTGTGCTAGTAGTTGTGCTTCTGATCATATTATTTGTGCTTGATTGTGAAACGGTCTTCAGAGAATCATCTGTGGTGAAACTGATGGTCTGCGGATGCTTTGAGGGCGGTGGAGTACGCGATTCTGTTGACCAAAATGGGGGAAAGTCACCAGATATAACGGTCTTTGGTCAAAGGAAGCAGCATAGCATGTAAACTGGCTCACAGTTTTTCTACCAACTTTACCGTTTTTCTACTTAAAGTGTTTGGACACTTGAATGACTAGAGCGAAATGAAAAAGCTACCTGATTTTCCATCTGAGGTGCTATTCACAACCGTAGAGTTTGGCAGGGTGATCGTGTAGCTTGGAGTGGTAATGTTGTCCATTTCTTCAAAATGGGTGGTGGTGTTAAACTCTGAAAATGGAGCTGTGGTGTTTTCTGTGCTGTTTATCATGGTTGTGACCTCATTTTTAACAGCAGAGACAAGTAAGGCACCTGAATTGTACAAGATAAAGGTCAGGTCAGGTCATGTGGAACATTACAGTCTAATCAGATTATTACAGTGTAATCAGTAAATTATAACTGTATCTACAGAAATGGCTGGATGACCAGTGGAAAGCATTCTGCCCTTACTCAACAAATATACAGTGAAAAATAGACAATAAGTTGACCGGTTTAAATCTTAATTCTGTCCTTTGTTTCTTTATTTTACTATTTGCTCAAATTTTAAACAACAACAACAACAAAAAATATCTTTAACATACCAATGAGGAGATGTATTGATATGCGGCACATCTTTAGAGGAGATATGGTCTAGTGTAATGTGTGTTCCTTCCTCAGGACAGAGAGTGCTCAGTTTGAAACCACAAAACTTCCACTTCTATGACAACCACAGGATGCAGCAGTTACTTACCCAAAAAGGCACATACAGTATAAGGAACTTGTGCAGTTTTGTAAAGCCCCTCTAACTGCATTTGCATAATTTAACTTTTTCATATACATTCTGCATACTCTGTAAAAAAAAAAAATGCACACTTGAACCTCATTTACCACTTAACGGTGCATATTAGTAGCTCAAAGATACATAATACGGGTGGTGGGCTGTGCATTTCTCACCTAGGCCTAGTCCTGACTGGTCAAAAGGAGGAGTTTGGGATGGAGGAGGGTAAACAAGTGAAAATCTGCTGATTAAATCCGGAAAGAGCTTATATAGGAATGCAGTGATAGGTGTTGTGTTCCTTTAGGTAGCTGTGATCAGCTGAGAATCACGTGACCTGTCAGAACTAACACTAACACTTCATTTATTTTTTCTCAAGAGAAGACGTGGTTGTTTTTTGTGGTCATTCAGTACAGAAGGCAAATATCATGCAGAATGCACTGAAAACCTACAATAACACACTGTAGACAGCGTATACTGTACGAAATTCGAGAATCAATAATAATACTGTGAAAACAAATGATTTAAAAAAATGCTCTTTGCTAACTTTGACTAATACGCTCATTGATCGTCCAATCAAAAGACGCGAAAATGCTGAAGTTATCATAAACCTGCTAGATGATCCTGGGGCTGCCAATTTAAAAATCGGATTAATTAACGCAGTGTTTTCACTGCCATTGATTTTAAGATACGCTGTCGATTTTGAAAGCCTTGGGCAGGACCTGGCAACACGGTTGCTGAAATATGATAGGATAAAAGCTCCGATATGAACATACCCTACTGAAAGCAGCAAGTGAAAAGCTATGAAATAAAGAGAATAGACATCATTTTATTGCACATTCATGAAAAAATAAGTACTAAGTAAAACTAGGTCAGGGATTTTGATAGTGTTTAGGTCAACTGGCCCTGACAACCTACCACTGCATAATAATACACAAATGATACAGAATTATCACCTCCTTGGTAAATATGAGCAAATAAATCTGCATTCTTTATACTTTTGATCTTCAGTTCATTTATTGGCCATGATGACTAGCACCACTAGAAGTTGTCCAGTCATGATTTTCTCTTTCACATGAGTATAGATATGAGGTAACATGAGGTAAAGGCCAAATTCCCTTAACCTCCCATAAAAAAGTGAAATCAAAAAATACAGATTGATGTAAAGATTGTTAAGCTTTACCAAATAGAAGGTGACTGTAGGACAATAGCTAAATAGCTAAAACAACAAGCTAACAAATTCCCATTTCCACCATCAGGGAAGTAATTAAGACGTTCAAATGAACCGCTATCTGGAGCAGAACGTATGCCTACTGTATATCGCCTCTAATGGACAGTGATGAGGATAGTTTAAGTAGACAATGAATGTCCAAAAATAAGAAAGCTTCTGAAGAGACTGGTTTCTGTAGTCAAATAAAACTGATAAAAAGCTTTTTGGCAAGATAGGTTTAAAGGGATACACAGGGATGACCTCAGTTAAATATACTCCTTGATCTTTAATGTTGTGGGCCTATTTTTCTGCCAGAGGTTCTGGATACATGTTCAGATATACATGGCATCA